>NC_138895.1:57750412-57996820 GCF_965194825.1 Balaenoptera physalus
AGACCTAAATGTAAGACCAGACACTATAAAACTCTTAGAGGAAAACATAGGAAGAACACTGACATAAATCACAGCAAGATCTTTTTTGATCCACCTCTTAGAGTAATGGAAATAAAAACAAAAATAAACAAATGGGACCTAATGAAACTTCAAAGCTTTTACACAGCAAAGGAAACCATAAACAAGATGAAAATACAACCCTCAGAATGAGAGAAAATATTTGCAAACGAATCAATGGACAAAGGATTAATCTACAAAATATATAAACAGCTCATTCAGCTCAATATTAAAGAAACAAACAACCCAATCCAAAAATGGGCAGAAGACCTAAATAGACATTTCTCCAAAGAAGACATACAGATGGCCAAGAAGCAGATGAAAAGCTGCTCAACATCACTAATTACTAGAGAAATGCAAATCAAAACTACAATGAGGTATCACCTCACACCAGTTAGAATGGGCATCATCAGAAAATCTACAAACAACAAATGCTGGAGAGGGTGTGGAGAAAAGGGAACCCTCTTGCACTGTTGGTGGGAATGTAAATTGATAAAGCCACTATGGAGAACAGTATGGAGCTTCCTTAAAAAACTAAAAATAGAAATACCATATGATCCAGCAATCCCACTACCAGGCATATACCCTGAGAAAACCATAATTCAAAAAGACACATGCACCCCAATATTCATTGCAGCACTATTTACAATAGCCAGGTCATGGAAGCAACCTAAATGCCCACCGACAGACGAATGGATAAAGAAGATGTGGTACATATATACAATGGAATATTACTCAGCCATAAAAAGGAACAAAATTGGGTCATTTGTTGAGACGTGGATGGATCTAGAGACTGTCATACAGAGTGAAGCAAGTCAGAAAGAGAAAAACAAATATCGTACAGTAACGCATGTATATGGAACCTAGAAAAATGGTACAGATGAACTGGTTTGCAGGGCAGAAGTTGAGACACAGGTGTAGAGAACAAACGTATGGACACCAAGGGGAGAAAGCCATGGGGGGGTGGGGGTGTGATGAATTGGGCGATTGGGACTGACATGTATACGCTGATGTGTATAAAACTGATGAGTAATAAGAACCTGCAGTATAAAAAAATAAATAAAATAAAATTCAAAAATTAAAAAAAAGAGCTGTAAATAGTCTCCTCAAAAAAATAAATAAATAAAATAAATTATTTTATTTCCTATGGAAACTTTGCAATAGAAGAAAAATATACTGACCAGTCCACACTGCTTATCTACAGTATTTCAAATGCAGTCATGAACTTTAATTCTAGATTTTCTATCTTTTGATTTAAGTTGGAATTAGTACCCCAAATCATGATATCAATGAGTGAACTGATAAAACCAAGCTTCTGGCTCTAAAATGTGACCTTATCCGCATCCCTCTCCTAGCCATGCATCGTAGTAAACTACTTCCTCTTCATACTACTTCTGCATCTTATCCTTACTTCCGCTGTGACGTTATCAATTTATTTGTGTGTGTGGCTACAAAGCATGCAGCAGTATTCAATAAATGTTTGTTGAAGAAAAATAAATCTTTCTTATTCAGTAAAATTATCTCAACAAACCAGACTCATACTTGTACCTGAAGAATAAAACGATCCTATCAAGAATGTAAAGCCAACTCCAAAGAGTAAGAACAAGCTTTAAACAACTGTTATCCATTATATAAACATACTGATTAAGCCTTCTGCTGGCTGCTAGGATTACAGAAATATAAGAAAGACCCACAGCCTAGACCAAGTGTTGGCAAACTATAGCCCATGAGCCAAATTAGCCTGTTGTTTTTGTAAATAAAGTTTTATTGGAACACAGCCACACTCATTGTTTACATATTGTGAATTGCTGTTTTCACATTACTACAGCAAAACTGAGCACCTGTGACATAAGACTGTCTGGTCCATAAACCCTATAACATTTATTATCTGGCCCTGTGCAGAAGAAGTTTGCCAACCCCTGGCCTAGCAGAAATTCAAAGTCCATGCAGATCTGAGAGCCAATGGTTTGAATATCCCTGGGGGAACAAAGGGAGGACATCAGGGCAAGCTTCCTAGATGAAATGGTTAGCTGAAACTCAAGTGAAGACTGGGAAGCAGCCTGACACACAAGTAAGAGAGAATGTTTCAGGTAGAGTAAATTATGTGGGAAAAGGGCTGGAGGGAAAAGGATACAGGGCATGTTTCAGTAACTGCAAGAGTTTAGTACTGTTAGAATGTAGTGTACAAAGTGGTGAAAGACAAGCCTGGAGAAAAGGGCATTATAAGCTGCATTTGCCAAGGTGAGGAGTTTGTATTTTTTGAACAAATATATCACTTTATGCTTATACTTGCCAGGAAAATCAAAATCAAACAAACACACACACAAAAAAAACCCCACCTTTGGAAGAATATACAAGAAACTAATAAAAAGAAGTTACGGAGGGGGGCTTCCCTGGTGGCGCAGTGGTTAAGAATACGCCTGCCAATGCAGGGGACACGGGTTCGAGCCCTGGTCCGGGAAGATCCCACATGCCGCGGAGCAACTAAGCCCGTGCACCACAACTACTGAGCCTGCGCTCTAGAGCCTGTGAGCCACAAATACTGAGCCCGCATGCCACAACTACTGAAGCCCACATGCCTAGAGCCCATGCTCCGCAACAAGAGAAGCCACCACAACGAGAAGCCCATGCACCGCAACGAAGAGTAACCCCCGCTCGCCGCAACTAGAGAAAGCCCATACACAGCAATGAAGACCCAATGCAGCCAAAAATAAATAAATAAATTTATTAAAAAAAAAAAAAAAAAGAAGTTACGGAGGGAAAAGGGGTACTGAACACAGGACAGATAAAACTGGGATCAGAGAGACTTTACTAAATACCTTTTTAAGTTTCTTGTTTTTTAAATCACATGAATGCATTACCTATTCTAAAATTACATATTAAAAAGTGTGGATTTTGTCATAAAGGAAATATTTAAGGAATTTAAATGAGAAGTGATAAGATTAAACAAGCAAACTGTATAGATTATTCTGTAGATGCAACACAAAGGAAAGCTGGAAGGAGCAGAGAGTAGTCAGGAAGCTATTGACAGACCACTGATTACTTAAAGCAAATACATTAACAATGTATTGTGGAGCTTACAACATATGAAGAAGTATAAAATGTATGACAATAGCCAGAGGATGGAAAAGGAAGTAAAAGGAATTATAATATCATAAGATTTTTACATTTTTTAAAAGTGGAATAACATTAATTAGAGGCAAAGTAGGATAAATTAAGGATGAGTACTACAATCTCTACATTAACCATTAAAAATAATAACAATACAAACAGGTTTAAATAAAAAGCCAAAGGAGAAAATTAAGTGGAATTTTAAGAAAAAAATTTTTAAAAAGAAAAACTGTGATGAATTAAAAAAACAGGTAGGAAGAGACACAAAGGAACAAAGAGCAGATGGGACAAAATGGAAAGAATTAGCAAACGGTAACATAAACCCAACCATATCAGTAATTACATTAAATATAAATGTACTAAGCCAATTAAAGGACAAAGATTGTCATTCTGGATAAAAAACAAGACCCAACTATATGCTCTTTACAAGAGACACACTTTAAAAATAACAACACTGACAAACTCAAAGAAAAAGGAAAGAAAAAGACAAATACTAATTAAACAAAAAAAAAGCCAGGACAGCTATATTAATATCAGAAGACTTCAAGATAAATTATTCCCAGAGTCCAGAGATAAAGAGGGATATTTTATAATGCTAAAAGAACGTAGCATAGCAGACAAAACAATCCTATTGATAAAATGTCTGCACCCAATTAACATACTTAAAAATACATAAAGCAAAAATTAACTAAAAGGAAAAAACAGATAAATCCACTGTCATAGGATTAACTACTCACATAGAAAAAGCAGTTACATCAATATTGAGATATAAAAACACATCAGAGTAGTTGCCTGTTGGTAAGAGTGGAGGGGAGTAAGTAAATTTAAATAACAAGAATAAGGGGAAAAATTAAAATTGAATTAAACAAAATGAAGCCTTACATAAACTGATGATAGGATTCCATATATTAAAGGTATGTGTACCTCAATTCTCTAGACATTAGATGAAAAGGGAAAATTAAGTAACAAATTTATTGGAAAATCCTAGTACTACAAATTTTTTTCTTACCAGCATCACTGTTAAATTCATAATTCTTCCAAGGTTATCAACGTAGTAGACACTGTCTTGATACCATGAATCACAGTGTAGGTAATTATACATTCCAAAAGCATGCATGTGTTCCAGTGTATACTGATCATCTCGAAGTTTTACTTCTGCCACAGCTGAAATATAAGAAAAATAAACAAACATCAAGAGTTCTGCCTCAGAATGTTCTTTTCTGCAGAATGTCAACAAGGCAAAAAAAATCACAGAATACTGATTACCAAGGCCTTCAGGACAATTCACTATATTTTTCATTTCAAAAACAATTTCTGGGCCCCTACTAGGCACTGCGTGCAGAGGATAAACAGTGAGTAAAACTGACAAGGCCCCTGCCCTCACAGAACTCAGAATACAGTGGCCAGAGGAGACAGAGCTCTTCATACCACACTCTTTTCTTTTAGGTACCTCTTCCTTGTAATTATAAATAAAAAGAACAGAGAAATCATAAAATTGAAAGATTTCCTGTTTTCTGGGCAAATATTAAGTACACTTTATAACGTGTGTGCTTTTTAAAAAGCTCTACCTCTATCACCTCGTTCATTTTTTTACCACACATTAAGAAATAAAGAGAATGTTTTTATTATCCCATAAAATAATTATGGAAATAAATGTAAGTGCAAATGGTGACTTCTCTAATGCTATATACCACATCTTTCCCAAGAATACAGAACAAAACAGTGATCATATCTGCAACAGAAACAAGGTTTCTTATTTAAAGAACAGTGTTTTTTCCACTAGGGCATTGGAAGCTCCCATAACTTTATTTTACTTTTTCCCAGCTTTATTGAGATGTAATTGGCGTATGACATTGTATAAGTTTAAGGTATACAACATAATGATTTGATATAAGTATTTATTGTGAAATGATTATCAAAATAAGTTTACTTAACACATCCATCCCCTCATCGTTACAACTGTTCTTCTCATTATAAGAACTTTTAAGATCTACTCTCTTAGCTGCTTCCATAATTTTACGTTTCCTTTTTTTAAGAAATTTATTTATTTATTTTATTTTTGGCTGCGTTGGGTCTTCATTGCTGCGCGCGGGCCTTCTCTAGTTGTGGCGAGCGGGGGTTACTCTTCGTGGCGGTGCATGGGCTTCTCATTGCGGTGGCTTCTCTTGTTGCAGAGCACGGGGTCTAGGCGCACGGGCCTCAGTAGTTGTGGCACACAGGCTCAGTAGCTGTGGCGCACGGGCTTAGTTGCTCCGTGGCATGTGGGATCTTCCCGGACCAGGGCTCGAACCCTGGCGGATTCTTAACCACTGCGCCACCAGGGAAGTCCTGCTTCCGTAATATTAAATCTGCCAAGCATGATATCTGCCTCCCACTCCTCCTTCCCTTCTATGTAGAGAGAAACTTATAGTTCAGGGCTGCCAGTGACCTAGAATTAATTTCTGCTCCAACAGGAAATACATAAGTAGACTATGCTGGGCCAATATTTTACCTTAACTATGAAACTCACCTTACTGTATTCTGATTGCAAGTATTTTCATCTTTTTTTCCCGAATGCTCACCTGTTCGTACTTCTATTACCTGCCTTGAGTCCTGGCTGACTTACATTTATTCATTCATTTATTCAGCAAATATTTTAATAGGCACAAATGATACAATGATGAGAAAAGAGCACAGATTCTACCTGCTTAACACTTATGATCCAGTGGGGAAATGGACGTTAGTCAAATAAATAAATATATAATTAAACTGTAATAAATGTTATAAAGAAAAATTATTGGATACTGTGAGAACAAATAACACTGGAAGCTGATCTACTCGGGGAGAGTAAAGAAGACTTTAAAAAATTCGAGCCAAGCTACAAAGGACAAGGTAGAGTTAACTTAAGAAACATCCCTATACACACACACACACACACACACACACACACACACACACACACACACACACACAAACTACTTATCACAGGCAAAATGAGAGCAGGCGAAAGTAGAAGGAAACACTTGTGTTCAAAAAACTAAAAGTCAGCCAGACTGGCTGAAATACAGAGCAACAAGGAGAACTGCACAAGGAAAGGCAACAGATGAAAAAAGCTAGAGAACTGGGCAGAAACTGGATCACAAAAGGCCTTGCCTTTATTTATCTTTGTTGATAAACTCAATGTAATAAGAGCTCATTTAAGAACTTTTAACTGGGAGAGTAAAGTCCAGATTCGAATGTATAAAAGGTTACTTATAGGGACTTCTCTGGTGGCGCAGTGGTTAAGAATCCGCCTGCCAGTGCAGGGGACATGGGTTCGAGCCCTGGTCCAGGAAGATCCCACATGCCGCGGACCAACTAAGCCCACGCGCCACAACTACTGAGCCTGTGCTCTAGAGCCTGCGAGCCACAACTACTGAGCCTGCGTGCCACAACTGCTAAAGCCTGCGTGCCTAGAGCCCGTGCTCTGCAACAAGAGAAGCCACTGCAATGAGAAGCCCTCGCGCCGCAATGAAGAGTAGCCCCCGCTTGCCGCAACTAGAGAAAGCCTGCGTGCAGCAACGAGGAGCCAATGCAGCCAAAAATAAAAATATATATATATTAAAAAAATAAAAATAAAAAGGTTACTTATAACTACCTATGGAAAACACACCAGAGCAAAGCAAAGTAAACCCAGGAAGATCCACCAGGAAGCTACTGCAGTCATCCAGGTAAAGGATGGTTGAAATTTGGAGACCTATCAGAGGTTAAATCATTATAACGTGGTGATGGATTTGATAGAGGCTGAGGAAATTATTACATGACTCAAGGAAGCGTTTATTTTATAAAGAAGTTAAAAATACATATTCACTGATTAGAAGGGAAACAATCATTAATTCTTGTTTTTCTAGCACCACTGTGTGGATTAAACTCGATACTGCAGGAAGTGTACGTGGTAACAGAATGGTCCAAAGCAGTAATATTAGGCAATGATACAACAAATACATTTTCTTCATATTTGTGCCAAAGACCCCTGAGCAAACCTGAACAAGCCAGAGACTTCTTAGCCCTCTGCCTTGGTACAACACCTCGTCTGTAACTGTACTGATTCTGGAAAACCATTATTAGGAAACCATGAAATAGTCTAAGTCTTAGGGTGCTGCATTCTGACAAGATTAATTTATGTAGGTTATCAGGACACAAATGAAGGGCACATTACATACTTGCTATTTTGCAAGAGCTGACAGTGCTCAGAAAAAGGCCACCTCTTTGGCCCCAAATGAGAAAGGAAAAGTTATTGCATTTACCATGTCAATCAACTTGAGTATAAAAGGGCAGGCAGAGAAAAATGAAAGGAGAAAAGCAATGTCCAGAATGTGACAGAGCTTAACCACTGATGGGGCTCTTTTGTAAAGCCTAAGGGAGGGGTGAACAGCAGGGAGTATCCAATCCAGCTTGATCTTTGAAATGATTGAAGAAGAGGAACCTCTTTAACAGAGGGCTAAGAAGCCATTGTAGTAAAATATTTTATTAGTTAACATTATCTTGCATCAGAAATAAAACAGCTTTGCTGAAAAAGCCTTTTCTCTTATTCTATGAAAAAGAACTTAGGGCCTAACAAGAAGGGAATCTCCCTTAATCTTTACCTAAATTTCTTATAAAACATGCATGGAACCTCAAAAACTTATAGTTTTTCATTCACAAATTATTTATTTATTTATTTTTTTAAATAAATTTATTTATTTATTTTTGGCTGTGTTGGGTCTTCGTTTCTGTGCGAGGGCTTTCTCCAGTTGCAGCGAACGGGGGCCACTCTTCATTGAAGTGCACGGGCCTCTCACTGTCGCGGCCTCTCGTTGCGGAGCACAGCTCCAGACGCGCAGGCTCAGTAGTTGTGGCTCACGGGCCCAGCTGCTCCGCGGCATGTGGGATCCTCCCAGACCAGGGCTCGAACCTGTGTCCCCTGCATTAGCAGGCGGATTCTCAACCACTGCTCCACCAGGGAAGCCCACAAATTATTTATTGAATGTCTACTACGTGCCAGACACGGTGCTTGGCATTGGGCAAATACTGGTAAATAAAACAGACATGATCCCTGTCCTAATGGTGCTAACAATGGTCACAATTATTGCTTCTTGTCCTTTCAAAATACAGAATTAGGTTGAACCAAATGAAATTGTCAATATTCAACTCTTTCGACACCAACTGAATATGATTCAATCTAATACTTACATAAGCACAGTATTTTCTTAAAAGGAGGGGAAGGAGCAAAGAACGTTAACTCACAAAGGTCACTTCTTAGACCATTTATCTTGTAAAAATGATCAGTTAAGTCTTCTGTTCACCTAGTTACTGAGTTTGCTCTTTGCATATAAAGATGTAAAAAAGCAAGAGTACAGGTTTGTATAACTAGTTCTGAAGCAAAATGTACAGAACAAGGCAGGGCTAGAATTCGCAGCATTGCTCCCACTACTCTTCTATTCAATGCTTCTGCACCATAACACATTGATCTGCTTCTCTTCCCCAAATTTTCCTCCAGAAGAATAGGCATGAATTTTATAGTAAACTTACATAAATAAGTTACATGGCTCTTCTCTCCCTTTATTCCAATTACAGCCTAAACCTTCGCCAGCTTTTATTCTCCCTGCCCTGAAGAAACAGCCCAGAGACCACAAAGTGCATTAGAAAAAGCAGGAGCTTTAGGGTCAGGTTAGCCACTGATGGCTAAGGTTAAGTTACCTAACTTTCTACCCTGATTCCTCACTTGTAATAAAAGTTAATAATACTTATCCTATGAAATTATTGACAAGTTTAAATTATGTGAAGTATTTGCTATGTGACGCCTAAGAAGAAGAATAAGTGTTAATCTCCCGGTTCCTCTTCTCCCTTCCAAGGCTAATTCTCACACAGCTGTTTATTCCATTCTCTCCTGCCTCTTCTAGGCCTTTCCTCAGGTTATCTCCTCTCCACTGGCCCCTTCTCCTCCACTTATATGCTGAAAACTTCCCCACTCTCAAAACACATGAAAACGATTTCCTCTTCTTTGCTCTGCACTCAAAGCAGAGCTCTCTCCCACCCTGTACTTCTCAAACTTCTCTAAAAAACAGTCTACACTCCCATTTTCTCATTACCCTCATTAACCCATTTTAATTTTGTTTTTAGCTCTACTACTCTATAGAAATTATTTTTCCCTTAAAAATATGTATTGAGCAGCCAAGATGGAATAATAGTAATCAGATTTATCCCTCCCTCAGAAACAACCAGTAAGACAAAATAAAATGAACCAGACAAAATTACGTGAAACAATAATTTTCAAGACACAAGACAACAGGCAACAAAGGATAGTGATCCTTAAGAGATGAGAAACAAATGAGGTGAGCTCTGCTACTGCCCCAGCTTAGTGCCACGAGTGAGTTTCCAGCCCACAGCACAAAGAGGGGAAAGTGAGGTAGAACCTGACCAACTCCCTGGGTTGACGAATCTGAGCTGAAAGTCTGGGGAGACCAAGACAGCTACAGTTCATCGGACAGAGTACCAGAGAAGAGAGAGCCATAGAGAGAGAGAGCTCCAGAGATCTGCAGAGGGTCTCTCAAATATTCAGCAGAGAACTAATGGCATCTGTCTTAAGAAACTACCCCAGACCAGGGAAAGAACCATCTGAACGGATTAGAGGGAACAGTGTTGGGTACTCACACAAGGCTGGGAGCTGTCACTGTTCCCACTAGGCAGACCAGAGAAACCTTCAAATTCATAGGCAGAGTACACAGAAAAGTCTTGGCTCAGTGGTGAGGAATAATCAGCCACAGACTGAGCATTGCTCCAGACAAGGCTAAAAAATCATAAAAGCAAGACCCATTGGCATTAATCTAATTAATCCAAGTAACTCAACTGCATCACAGAACAAAGTTCAAGAAGATTTATAAGGATACAAAAATGTCTTATACCCAATAGGGTAAAATTCACAACTTTTTGCATCCAAAGATTACCAGGCATGCAAAGAGGAAAGAAAACAAAACCCACAATGAGAATACCCAATCAACAGAAGCCAACACATAACTGACACAGAAGTTATAATTAGCAGAACAAAACATTAAAATGTTTTAAAACATTAAACATTAAAATGTTTAATTAAATTAAACATTAAATTTAAAAAATTAAAATATTTATTAAAGTACATTCCAAATGTTCAAAATGACAACCAGAGACATGAAAGGTATTAAAAATCATTTAAATCAAACTTCTAGAGATGAAAACTACAATATCTAAGATGAAAAATACACTAGATGGAATTAATGACAGAATAGACATTGCAAAACAAAAGATTAGTGAAATTAAAGGCATGAAAATAGAAACTATCCAAAATAAAACAGATTTAAGGGACTCCCCTGGCGGTCCAGTGGTTAAGACTCCTGTGCTTTCACTGCAGGGGGCACAGGTTCAATCCTTGGTCGGGGAACTAAGATCCTGCATGCTGCGCAGCAGGGCCAAAAAAACAAACAAAAAAACCCAAAGAAAGATTAAAAAAAAAAAAAAAAAAAAACAGAAAAAAATAAAAATAAAAAGAGCATTAATGAGCTGGGGTTAACTTTCAGTAATCTAAAAATGGGTAACTAGATTCCTCAAAGGAGAAAACAGAGAAGGAAAAAAAAAAAAAAAAAACTGGAAGAAATAATGGCTGAAAACTTTCCAAACTTGATGAAAACTATAAACCCATGGATCTAGGAAGTTCAACAAACCCCAAGCACAAGAATCATGAGGAAAACCACATCAACACACAACATAATCAAACCGCTCTAAACCAATATGAAAGAGAAAAGTCTTAAAAGCAGCCAGAGAAGAAAAAGATATTATGTATAAAAAAACAAAGATAGGCTAACATCTCATCAGAAACAATACAAGTAATAAGACAAGGGGTAACATCTTTAAAGTACTGAAAGCGAAAAACTGTTAACCTAGAATTCTGCACATAGCAAAAGTATCTTTTGAAAATCAAGGCAAAATAAAAATGTTTTCAGACATACAGAAGCTGAAATATTTCATCACCAGAAGACCCACACTGTAAGAAATATTAAAAGTCCTTCAGGTGGAGGAAAATTATACAGATAAAAATATGGATCTACATAAAGGAATGAAGAGCACCAGAAATGTAAATATATAAGATTTTTTTAATTAACTATTTAAACAAAAATAACAATGTATTACAAGTTTATAGTAATATGTAAAAGTAAAATGCACAACAATAGCATAAAGGAGAGAAATGGAAGTATATACTTTTGTAAAGTTCTTATACTACACATGAAATAATACAATATCATTTGAATGCACCATGTAATAATTTAAAGATGTATACTATAAACCCTAAAATAACAAAACAAAGAGCTATAGCTAATAAGCCAACAAATGTGATAAAAATGGATTCTTAAAAATACTCAATCCAAAAGAAGGCAGAAAAGCAGGAAACTTCCATCTTCCCAAAGACTAAATGGGACCAACAGACTACCAATAGCAAGATGAAAGACCCAAACCTAACAAAATCAATAAACACATTAAATGTAAACAGTCTAATCACAAGATAAAGATTATCAGTTTACATAAAAAAGACCCAACTATTTTTGCCAAAAAGAAATGTATGTTATCAACACAACATTGTAATCAACTATACTTCAATAAAATAAATTTTAAAAAAAGAAAGAAATGCATGTTAAATACTAAGACACAAATAGGTTAAAAGTAAAAGAATGAAAGATATATATATACACACTATGGTAACATTAATTAGAAGAAAGCTGAAGTGACTATTTTACTATCAAACAGGAGAATTCAGGGCAGACTATCACCAAGGATATAAAGGTTATTTCATAATGATAAAGTAGTCAATTTATCAAAGAACATAATAATCAATAATGTTTATGCAACATAAAATATATGAAGCAAAAACTGACAGAACTGTAAGGAAGAAGAGAAAAATCCACAATTACAGCCAGAGATTTCAAAATCTCTCTCTCATGCAACAAGAATAAATTCAAAGTAATTATGATGAGTAAGAGAAGCCAGACAAAAAAGTACATACTGTGTAATTCTATGTATATAAAACTTTAGAAAATACAAATGAATCTACAGTGACAAGATCAGTTGTTGCTTAGGGACTGAGAGGGGAGAGGGAGGAACAGAGGGCCAGTTACAGAAAGGCACAAGGGAACTTTTGGGGATGGTAGCTAAGTTTAATATCTTGACTGTGGTGATGACTTCATGAGTGTATATGAACACATGTCAAAACTTATCAAACTAGGGCTTCCCTGGTGGCGCAGTGGTTGAGAATCTGCCTGCCAATGCAGGGACACGGGTTCGAACCCTGGTCTGGGAAGATCCCACATGCCGCGGAGCAACTGGGCCCGTAAGCCACAATTACTGAGCCTGCGCGTCTGGAGCCTGTGCTCCGCAACAAGAGAGGCCGTGATAGTGAGAGGCCCTCGCACCGCGATGAAGAGTGGCCCCCGCTTGCCACAACTAGAGAAAGCCCTCGCACAGAAACGAAGACCCAACACAGCCAAAAATATAAAATAAATAAAAACGTGATTGTCTAGAAATCATAAAAAAAAAACTTATCAAACTATACACTTAAATATGTGTAGATTATTGTTATAGCTCAATAAAGCTGTTTAGGTTGTGCGTGATATAAAATCTTCTATTATTCATCAGTCATGCTGAAGCTCCAGAGATGAAACATTGAAAAAGACGGATACAGGACTCTCAATACAGAACTAGCAGTCATACAGGACTCTCAATACAGAACTAGCAGTCTTAGCAGAGAAAACAGACACCAAATGCTAAAGTGTGATAAAGTCTATGAAGAATCAGGTACTGTGGAAAAGTACAGATTCTAATTTGTATAGATTCTATAGTATAGATTTTTACTAGATAGTCAAGAAAGGAATCTGAGTAAGTAACATGTAAACCAAGATGAAAGAACAGAGTATGACTTAGCTAGGTGAAATATAGGAGGAAAATATATACATTTACTTAATGAAGAGTCTAGGGAAAAAATATAAGATGAATTCCAGAAGTGGAACTGCTGGCTCAAAGGGCAGTTACAATTTTATACAAAAGGTTTTTTTGCTTAGTTCTTTGGAAAGAAAAAGACAAAGTGACATTTACTGTTTATTTAGCATAGGGGGTTTCAGAACAATTTAATAACATTTAGGACAAGAGAATAAAACTCAAAGCTCCAAGCAATTTGAGACCAGACACCACATCTTCATTCTCACATCCCAACTGGGAAGCTTCACACTCCACAGGTGCCCGCCGACCGTCTGCTGAATTAACATGAACCCCTTAGGTTGGTTATAAAAGAAATCAAACTGTCAGGAGGAGTAGCTCAATCACACCTCACAATATCTCTAGAAATGGCAGTTTTTAAAAGAATTAACCTCTTCTTCATCCTCCTCCTCAAGTAATTAATTCTTAATGAAAGCTCCTCACGTGAACTATTAGCAAAGCCTCCAAACTGGTCTCCCCATCTCCATTCCCCTCATCTTCCAAACTCAATCTCCACAGAGCCTAGGAGTGAACTATTCAATCCCCAAACCTGCCACTTCCCTTCCACACTTAAAACCCTAAATGGCACCTCATCACCTCCACTTGTGCATCCCAAACAGAATCTAAGACCAACACTGGTGAAATGAGGGGCGAAAAAGAACAACTTAGTTTTTCATAAAGTTAATGTATTCAATTAAGAGGACTATTTATTGTGAGATTTTGCTTCCTGCTTTTTTGGTGTCAAAATATCCTTTTGTTTATGAAAGTGTGGGTGAGTACGTGATAGTTCTTAAGAAACACCTGCACTTAGCAAATTAAAAAGTTGGTAAATCTATGACAGCTGAGCTTTATTTTCTATTGTAATTGCCCATGGAAAAGTCTGGGAAACACTGACTCACAGGATAAAGTACAAAAGACAAAAAGTGCCCTCACCTAAGTCCTCTCATTTTCCCAGCAGATCTTTTGCTCAGGCAATACAGCACTGCAATAGTGCCCTGCACACAATCTATCTTCCCTTTGCCCATGCTTCCCATGAATGGAATGACCTCAACAACAACCTCTCTTCTTCATTCACTCAATGTATTGAGTACCCACTATGCCAAGCACAAGAGAAACACCACTGTATCCATGGAGCTCACAGTCTAGTGGAGGAAACAGATATCAAACAAATGTAGAGTTATCGATAAAAAACTATAAGTACTGCCTTCCAAAGAATGGAATGAAGGAGCCCAAAATCGAAGGCAGGAAGCCTAGTCAGGAAGGTACTATAGCTCAGGTAAGAAACAACAAGGATTTGGACAAGGGTAGAGGCATGGAGAAGTCAAGATTTTGAATTGACTAGATTTGCTGAGAAACAATAGGGGACAAAAGAGAAGAAATACACCAAAGATGACTCTCGCATGAGCAATTATGTCAACCTGCACTAGTAGTCCCAATTTTTTATGCTTCCCTGGATCTATTATGCCTTTTGGTTTGAGCTTCCCATATTGACTCTAAGCTTGATTATACGACTTGCTTTGGCCAACGGGACAATAGCACACTTACTGCAATCAGAGCTTGAAAAACTCTTCAAGACAAGACTCTTGGAATAACCCTGTGCCAGCATGCTGAAGGATAAGAGACCATCTGAAATCATCTTAAACCAGCCTACAGCCAGAGAAACCCCAAACATATGAGAAAAGACTACACAGTCATGACTAGAACCACCTAGCTGACCTGTAGACTTGTAAGCAATAATAACTGCTTACTGTTTTGAGCCACTAAGTTTTGGGGTGGTTTTTTAATGCAAGGCTAACTAACATGGTGGTATCATTTATTTATATGGGGTGGGAGAGAGAAAGGAAGGGAATGAAAAGAAACATCAAACTCATTTTCTCTTACCCTGATCAACTACCTATTCTTTAAAGCTCAACTTAGATATCAACTTCTTTTGGAAGCTTTCCCAGATGTCCCAGGCTGGTTTGGGAAAGATACTGAACATTATCAATATGTTTTGTACATATCCCTATCACTGCCTTACTGTCTTATAATTATTTGCTTACACTTTTCTTCCTAACTAGACAACAACATTTTTGTTACTGGCTGTGTCATATTCATCTTGATTGTATCAGCATATAACATAAAACAGGCTCTCAATAGAGATTTCTGAACTTATATAATTTATATATTAAATGAATAAACATTTATTTGATTCTATAAAACTTATTAACTCTAGATTATTTCTCAAAGTGTGATCCACTGACAACATGCATCAGAATCAGCAGGGCTGTGTATTAAAAATGCAATCTTTGGGCTCTATCATTAACAAAAATGCCATTCTTTACCTTGTAAAAACAAGGATGAATATTCCCGCCACCTACAGATAAACAAAACAAGTAGTAGAAGTGTGGGTGCTAAACCAACTTTTCCTCAAATTTTTCTCGAGATGTAATCTACGATAGAGTCCTTAATCTGATGGCCCGTAGGTAATTGAAAACGCTCCTAACTGCAATGGAGTTTCTCTTCTAAGAACTGGGTCTCGGCCAGAGGAAACAGAAGCAGAAGGTCCTCCAAAGAGGTGTGACTTCTCAACGCACACGTTTACAGAGGATGCTCCAGGAAGAAAGCCTGCCCTGAGCTCTCTCCGCAGCAGGGGCCAGGCCAGGACCGACAGGCGGGCGGAGCCCAGAAAGCACCCGCATGCAGGACCTCGGAGCACGGGCAGCGGAGCCTAGGGCCGGCCCAGGGTCCCGCTACGGCAGAGCCACTCGAAGGCGGCTCCCTCGGGGGTCGGGGATGGGCATCATTCTCCAGTGGCAGCCACTCTGGTCCACCCCTGCCGGGCAGGCCGTGAGGAAGGCCACGGTTGCCTGGCTAGCCGGAGTCAGAAAAGAAGAAAATGCGGGAAGCGTCGAGTTTCGGAAGCCAAAAGGAGAAAGGAACAGAGTGCTAGGGGGCACCGCCGCTACCCACCTGCGTCAAGCTCCAGCTGGTAACAGGGCAGCGGCTCGAGGGAGAGCTTATAACCCTCGAAGCGGGGATCCAACAGAGGTCTCTTCACCCGCAGGGAGCAATTAGCGGCCACCTCCATCGCCTTCCAGGGGCCTAGCGTGAGAATTAATAAAGTTCGGGTTGAAAGGTCCGCGCTTCAAGCGTCTCACCGTGGCTGGGAAGCGGCGTGGTTCCCATCCCAGAAAACACTGCGGCGTAGCGTGCCTTCTGGGAAATGTAGTGCCCACGGGGAAGTTGGCTCTGTTGCATGCTGGGATATGTAGTTTTGCGGGAACTCAATGCCCGTGCGACAGCAGGATCTGGACTCTCTTACCCAGAGGGCTGAGCGACCAGGAGGCGGCCCGCGCTGGTTAAATTCTCACATTATAGGCAGGGTGGCGAGACCCCGCCCCGGAAATGCGTGTGCTAGCTTTCTGTGTGCTTAGGTGCCCGAGCTACTGAGGGTCTAGGTCCGGGCAGCCGAAGAGTGTGGTAGGTAACGGTCGTCAGCGCAAGGGTCATTTCGTCGCTGGGAAGGGACGGCCCTCGCCCGCGGTGATGGTGGTGAGCTATGCCCGTGGTCCTCAGGGCCGGGACCCGGGCCCAGCCCAGGCTCCTTTCGATGTGCTGTCTTTCGTTAGCTTCCCCGACCCGCGCTCGCGGGCCTGTAGGGCTCTCCGACAGGGCGTGCTACCGGAGTTGGCCTGAAGCCAGTCCTCGCTTTGTTTTCTGGCTCCTCCCCTCCCGCCTCTCCCGCTGTCTCCGCCCTATTCTGTTTTCCCAAAGACTGTCTGAACTGGGAGGGATCCCCTAGCGCCCTTGTTTTACCAGTGAGAAAACTGAGGCCTTTAAGAACTGACTTGTCCAAGGTCACTCTCCGTATTTTGGGGGCCAAGGCAAGATCAAGTTCAGTATTCTGCTAATGGTACGGACTAGACCTTAGTATTATTTTGAAAATGTTAGCCTGCGACTGCAAAAGCAAACATATCCTAGTCCTTTCTCAACCTCTCCTTTTTCCTGTTCCATTAAAAAAAAAAAAAAAATCAACTCTGAAAACTCACTGCCAGTCTTGAGTTTTCACAGAGGCGGCGAGGTGGGGGACAACAAAAGTAGTCTCAAGTTGGTGACAGATAAGTGGAGTAACGTTAGCTTATTCCAAGTTTTACAGCTTATCCTCCCCGTCCTTTTTACACCGTTTTGGTTGTCTGCTTTTACTGAAAACTGAGAATTTTCTAAGTTAGGAATTATTTGAGATTTGTTTTCTCCTTAACCCAACCAGCAAGCTTTGATAAAGAGCATATACACACACACACATATTTACAGCTAGTTTGGCAGTTGTAATTCTGGGTACATACTAGTGGAAAGTAAAGTAAAGCACTTAAGAGCCTTACCCAGGAATTTCATTTTTCACAAACTGTGCGTAATCTTCTATTGATATTTAGGTTATATAGCTTCCCCAAAATTTTGAATACAGTTAATTAAGATGCAGAAATGATTAGCAGTCAGTTATTATGTGCGGTTAAAGTATTTTGCGGCTTCTGGAGTTACAGTACCTGAGTTCAAGTCCTGCCTTCACCACTTTTCTATCTCGGTGCCTCAGTTTCCTCATCTGTAAAATACAAACTATGTTAATAGTATTTGCATAAAAGAATAAGATCTGGGAATTAAATGAGATTAAAAACTCAATGCGTTAGCTCAGTTCCAGGCACATAAGTGTTTAATAAATGTTACAGTAGTTGTCATTATCCAAAGACTCATTAATAAAGGGTACATGGGGGAAGAAAATTGTAAAGTCATGGTTATGACTTCTTGGGATGCAGTAAATAATATTGAGAGTAAGGACCTTGTTAACACATTGTTGAAATTTATCACCCCTTCAGTTGATAGACAGAATGTTAAATGTGTTGAGGTGCCTGAGAGGATTTAGAAGAAAATGCTTTGTAAGTGTTCTATATCTGAAAATACATGTTGATGTTCAGGTTAGCAAGATGAACAAAGATGCGCAGATGAGAGCAGCAATTAACCAAAAGTTGATAGAAACTGGAGAAAGAGAACGGTAAGTAATCGATTGTGTTAATTAATTACATTTAACATCTTTAAATTACAGTTATAAGAATCTAAAAAGTAACAAAACTGATGTCAGTGGAAATAATTACAGAAAATTGAGATTATCAAAAGCAATTCCTAACATCTGTTAAAAATGCTTAGGTCTGTTCAATATTGCAAGACTTGGAGGGAAGTGGATCATGTACAAAGATGAACAGGAAATGACTCTCTCTCAAAAAATGTCTAATCTAATGGAGAAGAAAAATACATACCCAGATGACTACAATTGAAGATAAAATGTTACCCACTTTTTAACAGGGAGACAACATGATGGAACCAGTTTCAGTTACCTCAGAGCAATGTGTGCTATTCCTACTCTCTGAAACATTCTTCGTCCTTCCCCCCATCTTTAACTAATTCTAGCTCATTATCAGGTCTTAATTTAAGTATCATCTTTTCTAGAAATCTGTTAACTCCCAAATACCTTGTTCTATCATAGTATTTAATCACTTTGTATTATAATCACCTCCTTTGCTAGTTTGTATCAATAGAATCTGAGTTCCTTGACAGCAGAAATACTACTGTATACCGAGCATCATGCCTAGCACATAATTGGCCAAGTAAATATTTGAAGAATGAACAGGTTTGGAAGTACAGAGGAGAGTCTAAGGAATCAAAAAAGGCTTCCAGGAGCAGGGTGATAAATTGTATGAGAGAAATATATATAAGGAGCAAGAGGGATCTCTCAATTCTATCTGGGGATTAAGGTGATCAGTAAAGCTCTCACAGAATAGTAGAAGTGGTACTTCAGCTGGATAAGAAGGATTAGCAGTTCCCCAACCCGGTAAAGGAGAAAGGACGGTCTAGGCAGATGGAACCGAATATGCAAAGTCAAAGAGATTTGTTACAGTATGATAATATTCTGGGGAACTGTGCAGTTAAAATGTGAAAGACAGTGGACAGGAGAAATGTGGCTTTTGTATAATCAGAAATCTTTCCATTAACAATGATAAGAAACTGAACTCAGTAACTGGCTCAGCCAATTTCTATATAAGATCGTGTAACTAAAAGTCTAGGGCTTGAAGGTGCTTCAGGCACCACTGGGTCCAGGCACTCAAAAATTGTTGCCAAGAATATGTCTGTCTTTCTGTCTCTCATCTCTGCTTTCCTCTCTGTTGGCTTTATTCTCAAGAAGGCACTACCCACAAGGTGGCAGAAATTAGCAGTTCAAAATTTGCATCTCTCCAACTGAGACTACCGTTCCCCTAGTAGTTTCAGCAAAGGACCTAGCTAGATTACCATCCTACTTAGGTAATAGGCCATTCATAATCAGCGTTGCCTGGGTCACATTTCCAATGCTAGAGCCCTACCCGGATTTCTTACACCGAGAGTTGTGGAGTGTTTTTACTGTCAAAGAAATGGCAGGAAAATAGGTGGTAGTTTGCAAAAACATCTGTTGTTGACTTTATCCTTGGGTGGTGGGAGTCATTAAAAAATTCTAATAAAGGGACTGACTAGATCATATTTGCACTTTAGGAATGTTATTTTGGCAGTATGGAGGATAGACTTGAAGGGCTAGAGATAAATTGCAGAAGATAATAGGTTAAAAGTGGAAAACAGCAAAAATGGAAAGGAGAACTTACAGAGTTTTTTTTTAAAGTAAAATCAACAACGCTTGACTTGAGGAATGAGGAAGAAGAAAGCCTCTAGAACAGTGCCTTGAGAAACTGAGAGGATAGTATTGCCAATAATGGGTATAGGGTATTATGTATTACTGTTTTTTCATCTGTTTTCATTCATGCAGCTTAGAGTACTGCGTTTCTACCATATGCCATGTCCTGTTAAGGTGCTGGAGATACAGTAGTGAACAAAATGAAGCCTGTTCTTTTACACAGCTTACATTCTAATGGGAGGAGACAGAAAATAAATGTGTAATATGTCAGATGGTGATGAGTTCTAGAGGAAAAATAAAGCAGAGAATAATCAGGTGTGTTATTCTGGATAAGAAAAAAAAAGTAGGCTTCACTGAGATCAAAAGGATATGAGGGAGTGAGGGGACTCTTAAGAGCCATGGTCCTGACACAGAGGCTTTCCTGGCATTTTTTTTTCCTTGTGTGCCTTGTGGGACCTTAGTTCCCCGACCAGGGATGGAACCGAGGCTCCAGCAGTGAAAGCGCCAAGTCCTAACCACTGGACAGCCAGGGAGTTCCCTTGCCTGGCATTTTGAGGAACCCATGGAAACTAATAAGACTGAGTCAGCTGGGTGAAGGAGAGAAACAGTAAAGTCAGAGGCATTGCTTCGGAGGGGACAGACCATGCAGGGTCATTTAGGTTGTAGTAAAGACTTGAAATTGTATTCTAAGTAAATTGGGAAGCCACTGGAGGGCTTTGAGCAGTGAGAGGAGAAGGACGTGTACGAGGGAAGTAGCAGGGGGACGAGTTAGGAGGCTCTGGCAACAGTCCAGTCAAGAGAAGATGGTGGCTTCAACTAGGTAGTAATGGCAGAGGTGGTGAGAAACATTTGGATTTCAGGTATATATTTTAAAACTGGAACCAATAGGATGTGCTTATGGATTGGATGTTAGTGTTATCAAAATTGCTGAGTGAAGGATGCTGCCAAGGTTTCTAGCCTGAGGATCCGGAAGAATGGAGTTGCCAGTCTGACAAGGAAAACAGCTTGAGATGGAAGAGAAGCAAGAGTTGGGTTTTGTCCCTGTTATGATTAAATGACTTAAACATCTAGATGGAAATGTCACATAGTGGATGTTAGGAATATTGAAAAAGAAGCAGTTTGGTTTGGGACTTGACATGTTTAAGCTGAGAAATGAGGTGATTTAGGTTGAAGATTGAGGTTTTGTAAGACTAGGTATTGCAAAAGGATAAAATATTTTATTGCACCCATGATGCCATTAGTTGTAATACACACCAATATTTTTTTAACCTTTAAGAATAAAGAAAATACTGCCAATTAAATTATGATAGGCATGCCAATTACTGAATTGTTAAAATGTGGGGAAACACTGTCTTAGAATTAATGAAATACCATAGTTAATGTGTAATTTAGAAGGATAATGAGAAAAAAGGAGGGGCAAGTCTATGAGGTTAGAGATATAACTGGGCAGTAAGAGAGCTAATGGGTAAGAATTTGTAGTTAAAGAATGGATTTTGGAGTTTGAAGATTTCAAAAGTACAGCTTCTTCAAACTCAACTAATACCCTTCTGAAGTTGTACAAAACCCACAATATTCCTGTTGGTGGAGGGAAGTAGAAAGTGTGTGAGAAGGCCAGAGAGTAGGGTTTCTTGAGAAGAATTGTACCCCATCCACTTCATTGAATTTTACTGATGACGAAAAGGAGGCCCAGCATTTAAATGACTTGCATAAGATCAAAGAACTTTTTAGTGGTAGAACCAAGATTAGGCCATGGTTAAAGTTTTATAACTGGAAGGTGGGATTTTTAATTGAACAGTTGAAGCTTTGCTTCAAACATTCCTATGTAAGATATTGTATACTTTTGTAGTTTAATTTGGAAACACTTCTTTTTCAACAGCCTCAAAGAGTTGCTGAGAGCTAAATTAATTGAATGTGGCTGGAAGGATCAGTTGAAGGCACACTGTAAAGGTAATCTGTTTCATTTAGAAGATAAGCTAATTCCATTGCTGTCAACTGTGTTGGTTTGGAATTCATTAGAAAAATTATAGTCAGTATTTTAAGATATATTGAGTGCTCAAGCATAATTTTAAACAAATAGAAAATTGAATCTTGTGGTAATAGATTACCTCCTCTCAGTGATAATATGTAGACCTGTTCCTTAATTTTTAGAAATTTTCTTTGTGTTTCTCTTAAAACAAGTGAGGCAAGATTTCCTCTGGCATGGAATATGGAATCCCACCTTTTTTGCTGTGCCTACTCAAAGTGAAACATTAATTATTCCTAGTCTGTTTTTCTTAACACGTTGAGCACTTTATGGTTGGCAGACTTACAGGAATTATATCTCCTATCTTTAACAGTGTTATTTTTGAAAAAATCATCTATAAAAGCTCTTAGAAAATTACATGTATTTTTAAAATTATAAAATGGGAGCTTGTTAAATTGCAATTAGGTATTGATGATTATGCCATTAGATAAATTACACGTGTCACTAAGATGAGCCTCCTTCCTTTCTGGCTCAGCTTTTGGTATGCTGGAATTCTGGATATTTATAATGAATTCTCATATTGGTTTCTACAAATGATAATAGAAACTATATCATTAACCGGAAGAAGGCAATGTGCCAAATTAATAAAAGCATAGACTTTGAGGTCATACAGACCTTCACTGGTAAGACTAGAGCTAGATTTCAAGTCGTGTTTGAATGAGTTATTTAATCTTTAAGCCTCACTTGCCTCACCTCTGAAGTGGGAAAAATGCCCAGCCTGTCAGATTATCGTGAATATTAAATGATGCAAAGCACCCAGCACATAATACGGGTCCAATAAGTGTAAACTCCTTTCTCCTTCTTTTGGCCCAGCCTAGAGAAGAGAAAGGAGTTGTTCTGTATTTTAATTTGGGGCTGTGAAATTACAAGTTAGACTTAAATTACAGTTTTTTCCCCTCCATACATTCAAGAGCTGATATGATTATCGTGAAATAAGATCTGTGCAGTTGTAAATTTCCAGTTTTTTACAAATATTAGATTTGAATTTACAGTTCACATTCATTCTAAGTGTTATAATTATTTGTTTTATGTTTTTGATCTGGTGAATACATACTGTGTTTAAGGTTGAACTAAAACCTTCATTAGAAAAGAAAAAAAGAAGTGTCCTTTTTTTTTTTTTTTTTTAAAGACCAGTCTGTACTCTAAAAACATGATCTTAACCCTTCCTCTATGAAAATCTTTCTTACAGATAATGATTTTAAATGATATGATTTGTTTTTTGCTTTTGCATAAGAGGTAATTAAAGAAAAAGGACTAGAACACGTTACTGTTGATGACTTGGTGGCTGAAATCACACCAAAAGGCAGAGGTAAGGAATGAATACAAATTGTGTGAAAGGAAATGTGGGCTAAGACATGATTTTTTTTTTTTCTCTTTTGCTGGTGCAGCTTTTCTTTCTTTTTACAAGGAAAAGCACCCTTTCCAAAATTATGTGGGTACTTGCATCTCCTCTTTGGGAAGAGTTATAGTTGCCTCACCAACTTTTGTGCATGGTCTTGAGTAACAAACAAGTAAGAGGTGTAAAACGTTTTTGCACTGTTAAAACAGTACACAAATGTAAATTGATGTGGTTGTTAGATCATTTTTAAAGTACAGGATTTTGTAGAGGCAAATATTACCTGAAGCTAGGATTTGTAAACTTTAGCCTGATATTTAATAATTCAGAGTTTTACACCAGCCCCTGAGTCATTGCTCTCTTTCCTTATTAAAAATAAACAAAAATGTCTTCTTGAATGTCTAATTAAGAATTTGGTAGCTCCATAACTTCATGGTCAGGGTAATTCATATTTAAGACTCACACTTCAGCTACCTTCTTAATTTCTCCCTTTAATACCTTGTTTAGAGAAGCCAAAGGAAAGAGAGGAAGTAGTATATTAACAAACTATTAACAAAATATTTATACGTAATAAATATTAAGTCAGGAGTTACATCATATAATTAAGTGTAATGAGATTATTTTCATCATTTCATTTGAGGAAGTCAGTGGGAGGAGGGAGAGTTGTATTATCAGTGGAAGCAGGTAAATTAGATGACCCATTAGTTGTTTCCTCACACAGAAATAGTAAAAAGAATTTAAGTGTGAAAAGTAAATGATTTAAAAATCACAGATGTTATTACTAGGGAATAATAGTCCCCTGAACTGCTGCCATGTGGAAGGAGCTACGACATCTCATGGTCCTTTCCAGCCATCTTTGTAGGGCTGTTTACAGCTAAACATGACTTTTGGTCAATCATGTCTCAGGAAAAGGAGGGGGGAAAAGCAGTATTTATTGTTCTCCCCATGGATTTATGTTTTAAAATAAATTTCTATAATTTCTTCTTCTACTTTTTTCCTGTAATTTATGCTTAATCTGTTAACATTTAAGAACTTAATCTGTTAACAGGGTAGAAATTATCCTCTGCTTCTCCTTCAATACTTGTGTGTTGGACATTTCAATCCCTTGTAGCTCCCTTGCTAGAGAATGAGCAAAAAAGAAAAGAGAAGTAAAAATAAATCTTTTCTTTTATTTTCATAGTGTTCTTTTTATTGTCAAGAGAAGTATTTTTTATTTTTTAAATTAACATACAGTAAAACTGACCCTTTTTTAGTGTCAGTTCTATGAACTTTATACACATGTATAGATTCACTCTAAAAAACTCCCTCAAGCTGTTCCTTCATAGTCACACCACATCTGTAACCCCAAGGCAGCTGATCTGTTCTCCATCACCATAATTTTGATTAAAAGTATATTTAACATACATAGTGATCACATTTCCAGTGGACTTGAATTAATTATGTAGTCTTTATTTCTAGGCAGGCTTACAGTAAATTTATAAAGAGGAGTATCTGTATAGTTAATTCCCTATTGTCCTTATTTTTAGTAGCCAAAAAGGGGGAAAATAGTGTAGATTTATTTATTGACATTTAATATTAATTTAAATTTCAAAGAGCAGGGCTTTTTTTCCTTTTTTTTTTTTTTTTTGCCATGCCACATGGCTTTCAGGATCTCCATTTCCCAACCAGAGATTGAACCCGGGCCACACAACAGTGAAAGCCTGGGATCCTAGCCACTAGGCCACCAGAACACTCCCATTTTCCCATTTTTAGTTTAATATTCTGAGTAGATAATACAGTTACATGGTTCAAAATTTTAAAAATAAGCCTATAACAAATACAGCTACTGTTAAAGCTTTTGCATCTTTGCTGATTCAAGTATATGCATTTATTTCAATACAGTATTGCCAGATTACCTTCCCCAAAATGTTTTGTCAATTTATTCTCCCACCAGCTAATATGAGAGGGCCAGTTTTCCCTCAGTCTTGCCAATACATATATTATTGACCTTTGGATTTTAGCCAATCTCATTGGTAAAACATGCTATCTGAATGTGGTTTCAATTTTCATTTCTGTTGTGAGGTTAAACTCCTTTTACATTCAAGAACTATATGCCTCTCCTTTTCTTCATCTCCTTTGCTCATTTTTCTGTAAGCCTGCTGATCTTTTTCATATCAAACTGAAGAAATTGTGTAGTAGAGAGATTAGCAGTGTTTTCTCAGTTTTTGTTTTTGTTTATGGTGATTTCGACCAAGCTTATTAAGTTGTTGCATTTGAATCAAATTCATCAATCTTTTACAGCCTCTGTTTAAAAAAGGCCTTTTCTATTCCTAGTTTAAAGAATTTTCACATGTGCAATATATTTTTAGGTATTAGATAATTCATTCAAATAATGAATTGCAAATATACTTTATTTTCTCAAATGTCTTTTTTTATTGAAGCATAAGGGTTACTTATGATATTATTTTGTTGGTAGTCCTGAATAAAATACCAAATCTCAAATTGACATATATTAATTGGGATCTTCTTTACTCTTATGTTTTTATTTTTATATTTCAGCCCTGGTACCTGACAGTGTAAAGAAGGAGCTCCTACAAAGAATAAGAACATTCCTTGCTCAGCATGCCAGCCTTTAAGATTGAATTAGATTGTGTTGTTTTGTGGTTTTATTTCTGAAAGTAAAACTTGCCATAAATTAGGAATTGATTTCCCAAAATAAAATCCTTTTTTGTATGATGGTATACAGTTTTCAGTAATGATGTATACAATTGTATTGATTTTTTTCCCTAAATGTGTTATTTTAATAAATATCTCATGAATGAGTTTGAAGTTTCCTTGGATTTTGGAATAAGTGGGACTTTATTAATAATTCATCAGATTTGTTAAGAGAAAAAGTCAAGCAGTGAATATAGTTTAAGTGTTAAGTATGTAAATGTTAAGTAAGCAGATCTCTGTAATAACAGTTGAGGAGAGGTAAGCAGCCTCTTCTGATTGTTTGGATGTAGTGTATGCCTCTTTTGAATTCCTATAATATTTTATAATATATGTCCCACCTTGTACTACAGATATCTTATTTCTTATTTGTTATAAACGCTGAGGGTTAGGACCGGGTCTTACTCATCTCTATGTGCCTTCCTTATTCCTCAAAGAATTTACCATCTTATTGGAAGAGAGAACATTTGCAAACTGGCTCCATACCAAGCTCCTCTCACATACTCTACTCATCTGAACTTTGAAAGCAGAAACTAAATTGCATCCCCACTTACTAAGGTCAAGAAAGAACTTAATGGGAAATAATCTCCACCCATAGCTTTACTCTGACATCAAGATTGCCAAATCCGTGGACTTTTGTCTATTCTTATGTGACCTCTGCTGGAAAATGAGAATGTTGACCATCCGGCCACTTGGAACTCTTCCCACTGCTCACGTTGTTTATACCTACCACTGGAAGTTCCTTCTGTTTCTTGTGGATACCTTTTGCTGTATGGAACTTTAAATAATGGTGTTTCTTAGTGCTCCCTCTGGGCCCTCTGCCTAATGATATAATTTCCTGGGCAGATACCAGGAAAGTTCGGTCGGACCATGGCTTCAAATACTAACAGGTTGATAAATGTTAAATTGCATCTCCAACCCAGCCTCCAGCTCCATATACTCAGCTGCTACGGATCAGCTTCCTTGAATGTTCCATAAACACCTCAAACTGACCACACCTAAGAGTGATTTCCTTGTTCCTCCAGTAACTGCCCCTACTGCGTGGTGCCTCCCAGACATACAGATTACCTGAGGAGCTTGTTAAAATACTGATTCTGAAGGTAAGGGATATGGCACAAGATGCTGTATTTCAGGCAAGCTTCTCAAACATGCTCGTGCTGCTGATCAAGACCATTTTGAGTGTAGCAAGACTGTAAATTGTCCCCCTGCCTGCTTAATTTAGGCCCTCTTAGTTCAAGCCCAGATTACTTCAGTCGGCTCTTAATATTTCCTCACTCCAGTTGCTCCATGTTTCCTCCAATATATCTTCCACATTATTGCCTAAGTGACCTTACTAAAATTCAAGCCTGGTCATTTTATTCCCCTACTTGAAATTTCTCAATAACTTCCTAGTTTGCAAGGTAAAATTCAAGCTCTGCTGTAGCACCTAGGCCCTTCTTGATCTGCCATTTACTTATTTCTCTGGTTAAAGAGTCCCCAAAAGTACCAAGTTGTTACATCTCTAATACATTGGAAAATCCACCAACCTGGAAAGCCTTTCGACTTACGGCATTCCTACTTGCCCTTCAAAATTCAGCTTGAGTCATTGCCGAAACATTCTGACGTTTCTTGCTCTGGTTTAGGTTCCCCACCATTGTTTTTCTGTAAGAAGCACCTGTGCCTAATTTCAACACTGGTTTTCCAACTTCAGCATGCATCTCCTGGAGGGAAGGAAACATGACTAATTTTTACTTTGTATGATACTCATTTGTGGATGAATGGACAAAGGAATTAATATATGAATGGACTAGTGAATGAACATTATAGGAGCACCAAAGAAGGTAACAATTGAGTGTAGCTGAGGAAAGCCTTTATGTTAATTTTTGGTTCATGTTCTAGAGATACAACTTTATATTTCTGATGAATTTATAGTTTAAGTGTAGTCATTGAACCAACTGGACTTAATTATGTAAATTTTGAGTCCAAGATACACAAAAATCATACAACTACCCCAAACAATTTTTTGTTTCACCTCATCTCTTATAAAGCAATGATCCAAAGTAAAGACAGTTATATTCACCATTCTGCTACCGATTATCAGAAAGGAAACAATCTTAAATGGTACATAAATGTTAAAAATGAGTAGTTTTTATTTCATAGTATTGTATATGAAAGCGAATCAAAAATTGCTCATAGAAATAACTTTTAATAGCTCAAAAGCAAATATGAGAAAATGGAAAACAAGTTATTATGAAAATATTTTGAAATGGAACAAAAATAGCTGAATCGAAAATATGTAATAGCAGTTTACGATACTAAAGAGCCTAGATTTAAAATGATAATGCTGAGAACTCCCCCACCACCTCTAGGGTTTTTTTGACATCTTAGAAAGTATCTTATAGTTTGCATCTAGAACACTGATACCTTTCAAATAAACCAATTTTGTGTATATTTTGACTCACATCATTGATTTATGTAAACTAGGAACACATTCTTTAAAAATCTTGCACCCTTTCGTGCTCAATGTTGGAAATTCAATAGAAGATTACTATTACATGACTGTGCTGGGTGAGTAAAATACTAATTAGGATTACCATAAGCTGCTCTTGTATAGGATTAAAGAAGACTCAAGTAAATTATTTATGTAATCGCTTTGCTCTGGCATCACAAGTGTATCATTTGGTTGCGCAGTGCAAAGCCAGGGCCTGGGTTTTCTGGGGATTGGTAATTGGATATGGGACATTTCATAACTTGAAAAAAGACTCCATCCAACTCAAGAGAATTGTGACAGCTGCTCAGTAGCTGATGTTGGAAATGATCCAATGTGTGCGTGTGTGTTTTAACCCTTCTTGTAAATGGCTATCTCATGTTACTCAGTGACTCCATAAAAACCCCTCATATTTACCATTAGAAACCACACAAAAGTCATTGGATGAATCTTCCAAGAAAACTAAGAGGTGCAATCAGACAATCTGAATTGTGGTCTCATCTATTATACTGAATTATCAGGTAAGGCTGACTCTTCTGCCTCAGTTTCCTCATCTGCTCAATAGATCTGATAATGCTGACCTGGAAAGAATGAAAATAATTTTTAAAACTGTAAATATTATTAGTAGGATAATTATAAAAAGCAATCTGGGTAATCAGAAAAAGCAATATGGATTCACGTTACTCCTAGGAAAAACTAGAAATATGTAATTATTTACTATGTGTCTTCTAGATTTATTTAGATACATGAATTACACTTGTGTGGAAAATAGCTGCTTTTATTTTTCAGGAATTTATAAATAATATTAATTGCCATGAGAATACCTACAAAAATAAAGACCAGCATAACTTGATCAGAATAGAAAAAAAAATCACTATAATGGCACTTAGCAGGGTGAGTTGAAATTATCTTTTTACCCTCGTTTTACTATGACACAAACTGTATCCCACTTATCTTTTGATCTTCGGTGTGAAACAGTAAATTCTTGATATGTTCTTTTAAATGAATTAATAAATAAACGGCAATAGGGAAAACCTGTTTATCCCAGACTTCGAATTATATTTGGTTATTCTGCTTATCAACCACCAGGGGGCATTTGAAGCCTGTATTTTGATCCTCTCTGGGGCTCACTGAAATGTGTTCTCATTTCAACAGGCCCAAATCCAGGCCAGTCAGCTTTTTCAAGATGAAAGTGTAATTGAATTAAAGCTTAATATGAGGACCTCAGAATGTGCTTCTGGTATAAATTAAGATGAAGCTACACTGAGATATTATTTTACTGGGATAAGAATAATAATAATGTAGATATTATTTTACTGGGATCATTTTCTGAAGCCAATTTAGTAATTCAGGCAGCAAATTGATTTAAATAGCATACACCACAACTGAAATGATTCTATTTCAGCTATTTTATCAAAAAAGAAGCACAATATGTACATTCTTAATAAATAATTTCCAGTATATTTTCCCTGTCATTATGCTCCTCTCTCAGAAAGCCCTTTTAAAAGGTAATAATATTCATATTTTCCTTTTTCTTACTATGTAACTTTGTTAAAAAATATACATATGTACATAAATAGAGCATTATATAGTTCCAAACCCTGTGGACATTCAATGAACGTTGGCTTATGATGACAGTGGTGAAGAAAGCCAACAAATGAAGGCAGACAGAATCTGCACTCATGGTGCAATGTTGCTCATAAAATAGTTTTGAGTACAGCAGCTGGTACTTACCACATCTATAAATGCTTTGGCTTTGTGCCTGGGATCACCAGAATTAAGTGATAATAAATGCCTTTCATTTACTTTATACCTTCGTATTCTAAAATTATTTGTGGAGGGCACAGCTTTGAGAATTTATCCTTCCTAGGCAGCTAGTTATATCAAAGTTGGGCTTTGGCAGGGTAAGAGGCACTAAATAGAGTAATTGAAATAGAGATGTCCATTAAACCACAGCCTGTGTGACTGTGGGTGATTTAGGTAGTGATACACATCGTTGGATTTGGGGAGTGTTCAGTGTGGCTAGTACAGAATGTAAGTGAGTGCTCTGGTCTTCTCAGTTCTACCACTATTGTGCTTAAAGACTTCATTAGTCACTTAAATGTTCTACGTGCAGTTGCCTATCAATAACACATCTCCTTTCCGCTAGGGATGCTGGGAGTATAATAAAGTATGGGAATTATGGGCACTCCTCTTCGGAGGTGTGACATAAAGTCAAAGTTACGGTAAAGGACTTTTAAGTCCTTATATATATGCTGTACTTTTCTCCTTGTAATGGTGCTCATAAAACAGTTTTGTGTATGGAATCTATCTCCCATATTTTACCCCATCCATAAACATCGGGTTTTCAGCAGACGTATTTCATGAAAAAGCACTGAGGCTTTCACTGATGAGCTGCATTTCCTATGTTCCTGATACAATTCTTTCACTTTACAGAGACTTTGTAGAGACCTCGTCAGTTAATGACCCCTTTATCATTATTATCCATCACTCCCTTCATGTTCTCTCTTCCCTCCCTACCCGCTTAGATTTGATGGTTTATCATTAGAACTCCTATACAATTACCCTGAACTTCTCTCTTCTTTATTTCTAATCGCACACACAGTCGTGCTTAAACAAAGTTACCCTGAGCGCTTCCTCGCTGCCATGCACCTGATCACCTGAACTCTGTTGAGGAAAATCACACAACGCTTCTGTAAGTTCCACTCTAAAATAACAACATTCTCAAAAACAACTGGAATGAACTTTTCGAAAATGTTAATGTCAAGAAAGAATGAAAGACTAAAAAAAAAAAAAGACACAAAGATCAGGAACCATTCTATGTTAAAAGAGAATGAAGATACATTAGTATTTAAAGCAATGTGTAAATAAATAAATAAAACAACTATTAAGAACATTATTAGTGAACTGTGGCACTGTTAAAATTCCTGAATGTTACATTTGTATTCAAGTAGAATGACCTTGTTCCATGGTGAAGCATTTAGGGGTGAAGTGTCACACTGTAACTAACTCTCCAATGGTTCAACAACAGAAATGTATATATATTTAATATGGAGAGAGAGAAAGAACATGTGAACCTAACAGAAGAGGATGTAAATGCTTATTTCAGATAGGTTTGAAATTTTTCAAACTAAAATTTTGAAAAGAAGAAATGATCACAAATCTCAATGAACACTTTTCACTGCTTAAGAACTCTCCTACGCTTTTCTAGAATTGAATATATACATTTTCCCACTCCCCTGAAATGCTTATTTCACACTCCTCCCCTGTACTAGCAACACTGCCTTATGCTTTATCAAGGGACAGCTGCAATCAGACAAGAACCCAGCATCACGCCATCACCAAAACTACCAGCCTTCCTGAATCTGTACCCACACATCCAGCCTTTCCTCTGCCTGTGCTCTGTGCTTCTCTCTCTTTCTCAGTGATTGCCCTCCTGTGGTTGTCCCCCTCTTCCGTCAGAAGTTTCTCTCTAGCAGCACACTTAGCGCAGTAGTGTCCCTCTTTCATAAAAACCATGTCTTGATCACAGATCTCCCTCAAGGAACAGCCCCATTTCTCTGCTCCCATTCAAAGCAAGGAAGGCGACATCACTGAGTTGTCTCTAGGTACTGTCTCCACTTCTTCACCTGCCGCTCATTCACTCATGGAAATTACATTCCAGTGAAACTATTCATGTCAAGGTCAAGAGAGACTTACTACCTTAATCAACCTCTTGGCAGCACTGTAACAAGTGACCACTCTCCTTCCTCAGACACATTCTTTCCTTGATTTCTGGGCTACAAAACTATCTGGCTTTCCGCCTAACTCACGGCTGCTTTCTATCTTGTTTGCTGACTTCGGCTAGACCTCTAATTGTTAGAGTGCCTCAAATCCTAATCACGTGATTTAGTTTTTTCTCTACCTGCACTCTCCCTAAATCAAGGATTCTTAGCTGTTTTTGTGTTACTTTAGCAGTAAAGTGAAGCCTATGAATCCTCTCCCAGACTAATATATTTAAATGCACAAAGTCTAAAATTCTTAGAATTATGCAGGAAAACTATACTAAAATATAATTATAAGATATTTCCAAATAAATGCATGATATTCCTCTTTATTAACGCAAAAATAAGGCAATGTATTTCAAACAGGTAAGCTTCATGTCTTATTATTTTAAAATATCAGTGTAAAGGCTTATTCAAGTTATTTATTAACTTGTATAAGAATATTAAATTGTGAGATGGTATTCAACAGGACAACATATATACATCATCTATACATGGTATGTGGGACATTCCATCAATTTCAATTTTTTTGTTTTAATGGTTGCAAGTATTGAAACTCTTGATTGGTTAAGATATATATATTTTTGCAAATGGAGTTAAAGCTTCTTTACCTTACTTTACAAGGCCAAAAATCTTGTCTCAAAGAACACCAGAATTCTCAAAGCCTTTTTGTGTTTAAATCTAATATGATTTGGTTCTAAGATCAAAGGTCATAAGCTAGGACAAAATCTTTGATAGAGTTTATATCAGGAAGAAAAGGGTTATAGATCTGTGGTTCAGCTTTAATAACTTCTGAAGGAGTCCTCAGTAGTTCCTAGGTGTCCATAGATTTCTTTTTTTAGAAAAATTGATAGCCATCTCAGGGTAAAGCACCTTCTCCAGCATTTCAAAGTTTGGAAAGGATGTCAGTCTCTGTTCTGGTCTTCCCAATCAGCTGCTAATCCTAGAGAGCTCACAATTTTTTATTTTAAAGTAGAAACCATAATGGGCTTGAAATGAATGCTTTATCTCATTCATATGATGAAAAAATAACTGCCAGGTGAGTCAGCACAAGGATAAATCATTCTTTTCAAGGTATTGAGTGTGGAATTTCTTTTCTTTCAGAAAAACGAAAGCAACAGTCTTTCATTCAAACAAGCACTTAGGTCTCATTCTCTGGGAAAGCCAGTGAACTATTTGGTAAAGATGGACTTCCTAACCCGGTCCTCTTATTGACACTTTTAAAAATGCAATGATTCAGAGGAATTATCAGAGGATAATGTTGATGACTTCTATGATGGTTGGCAAAACTTCTCCCAAAATTAGAAAAGTCTTAATTCCTGGTGCATGTCTGTGTAAAAAAACAAGAAGTGATGACATCATGAGGTGCTTCCTATTCCTTTAAGGTAGCAATGCCAGATATATTACCAAGCATTGCTGGGACCAGTCATGTAAGGAGTATAATGCTTTTTTTCCAGTTGAAGTTTTGTTTGGAAAAATAATTTTTAAAAAATAGAGCAATAAAACAACTTTTCACCATTTCCAACATATCAACAGCCTTGATAGTTTCCAAAGAAACCCACAAAATAAGAATTCTTCTTCCAGGTGCATACTCAAGGGGAATGGTGAGGCTGTTAATTCCTCCATTGCTTGTTTCAAAATGTTAGGATAGTTCCATAATTCTACAATGTATCAAAACATTTGACATTAGAACCTTTCCTAGATTTCTGTTGGTTTGAAACCTTGGGAGCTAACCAGGTGAAATTTGAAACTGGCCCCCATACATGGAGGGCAAGGAGAGACTGAAGAAAGAGGCAGATGACTCCAGATTGGTAGGTGGAAGGTTTAATAAATAAGGGAACTTACATGTGAGGCTTATCTTGGGCGGCTTCAAGACAAGTAGATTTCTGCACCTGCCTTCCCCCACCCCCTTTTTTTAAAGTGTATATGGAGGCCTTTACGGGGTTCAGTCACATATTCAGTTCAGATGGTCTCCACAACACATCACTTCTCAAGGCTGCATCCTTGAAAACGGCTCCCACTGTGGGAACAGTGGGCAGAATATATATTCCAAGGACAGGAGTGGGGGTGAGGAGCCTCTGATTGCTTGGGTCCATCTTGAGGGTCAACCAATGGTCATATTCTTGATTCATTGACCTCTTCCAACAATTTCTCTTCTGTTCCAGTCCAAAAACCAACTTGAACATTTTCAGTGCACATGGTTGAACTAAAGTCTCTCTTTAGTTTATAGGATGTTAGAGAAAAGAATTTTGTTAAATGGCAAATCCAAGTTTTGGGAATATCCTAGCTCTTTGTCTTGAGATTTTCTTGCATGAAAAAGCCTGCTGTTTGCAAGAATTTTTAAAAATAAGAACACTGTGTTGGCACAAACCATAAAAGAACTAATCGATAAACTGGACTTCATTCAAATTTAAAATTTCTGCCCTGCAAAAGACACTGTCAAGAGAATGAAAAGTTAAGCCACAGACTGGGAGAAAATATTTGCAAAAAATATTTCCAATAAAGGATCATAATCCAAAACATACAGGGAACCCCTAAAATTCTGCAATAAGAAAACAAACAACCTGATCTTAAAATGGCCAAAAACCTTAACAGACACCCCACCAGAGAAGATCTATAGATGGCAAATAACATATGAAAAGATGTTCTACATCATGTGTCATCAGATTAAGACAATAATGACACACCATTACATACCTATTAGAATAGCCAAAATCCAGAACACTCACAATACCAAATGCTGGGGAAGGTGTGGAGCAACAGGAACCTTCACTCATTCCTGGTAGGAATGCAAAATGGTACAGCCACTTTGGAAGATAGTTTAATCGTTTCTTACAAAACTAAACATACTCTTACCACATGATCCAGCAGTCACACTCCTTGGTATTTACCCAAGGAGAAGAAAATTATATTCTCATAAAAATCTGCACACAAGGGCTTCCCTGGTGGTGCAGTGGTTAAGAATCCGCCTGCCGATGCAGGGAACACGGGTTCGAGCCCTGGTCTGGAAAGATCCCACATGCCGCGGAGCAACTAAGCCCGTGTGCCACAACTACTGAGCCTGTGCTCTAGAGCCCATGAGCCACAACTACTGAAGCCCGCACGCCTAGAGCCCGTGCTCCCCAACAAGAGAAGCCACCGCAATGAGAAGCCCGTGCACCGCAACAAAGAGTAGCCCCCGCTCGCCGCAACTAGAGAAAGCCCACGCACAGCAACAAAGACCCAACACAGTCAAAAATAAATCAGTTAATTAATTTATTTATTTATTTTAAAAAAATCTGCACACAATGTTTACAGCAACTTTATTCATAACTGCCAAAACTTGGAAGCAACCATGATGTCCTTCATTAGGTGAATGGATAAATAAACCATGGTACATCCAGACAACAGAAGATTATTAGGTGCTCAAAAGAAATGAGCTATCAAGCCATGAAAAGACATAGAAGAAACTTAAATCCATATTACTAAGTGAGAGAAACCAATCTGAAAAGACTGAATACTGTATGATTCGAACTAAATGATACTCTGGAAATGGCAAAACTATAGAGACAGTAAAAAGATCAGTGGTTGTCACGGATTTGGGGGAGGGAGGGATGAATAGGAGTACAGAGGATTTTTAGGGCAGTGAAACTACTCTGTATGAAACTTTAGTGGTGTATACATGTCATTATAAATTTGTCCAAACCCATAGAATGTACAAGAGTGAACCCTGAACTATGGACTTCAGGTGATAATGTATCAATGTAGATTCATCAATTGTAACAAATGTACCACTCTGATGGGGAATGTTGATAATGGGGGAGGCTTTGCATATGGAGGGGCAGTGGGTATATGGGAAATTTCTGTACCTTTCATTTTATTTTGTGAACTTAAAACTACTCTAAAAATAGTCTATTAAAAAATAACACCACTGTAGCCTTTGTGTACCATCACATTAACTAATGCACAAGTGTCTGAGACAGGAAGAGTATAGTCATGTGTGGTCTTATTGTGGGTCTAATAATTCCCTTAAGTAGCGATGAGCATAAATGATGTTTTAAGATACCTCCAACAACTGTAATCTCACATGGAAATATCTATGCTTTCCTTAGGTGATACTGATGTTGCAGACACTGAATAATAATACTGTGGTTTGTTGTCTACATTAATAATTAAAGGGAATGGAAATTTTCACTTAGAGGAAAGTGAAAATACAGCTGTAGTTTTTTCCCATCTAAGTTCATGAACATCTGCCCTAAGGGATCTCAGCCATTTTTGTGTTTTTAAATTCCATCTATATGCTGATGAATAACTCCCACATTTGTTCACTTACTTGACATTTACACTTGGTTTGTAAGAATAGTTAGCATTTGTGAGAGCTTACCATATGCTAGGGACTATTCTAAACATTTTACACTTACGAAGTCATTTACTTCTCAAAACAACACTATCAGGTAAGTTCTGTTATTCTCATTTTACATAAAAAAACCCTGAGGCATAGAGATGTTCAATAGCTTGTCCAAGGCTTCCCGGCTACTGAGTGGCAGAGTGAAGAATGGAGCCCAGGCACTCTGCCTCCCAAACCCGTGCTCTTAGCCTCTAAGCAACCCTTCTCCTCACTGGCACCTTGAGCTCAAGTTGGGCAAATCAGGAGTATGGACCTTCTACCCCAAAACAGAACCTCCTCCAGCCTTTCCACCATCCACCAGGCATTAACAGCCAAAACCTAGAGCATCCCAGGCTTCCCTTACCCCGTGAATCCATTCCAAAAGTTAATAGCAGTGCTATCTCCAACCCATATCCAGGAATCTGCCCATTTTTTAACAATTCCAATACTGCCATTCTAGTTCCATCTTCACTATCTCTAGTCTAGACCACCACAATAGCATCCTAAACTGATCTTATTTCCATTCTTGTCTCTAATTTAATCCCTTAACATGTAGCAGCTACAGTGCATTTTCTGAAACATGAATTAGTCAAGTCACCCACCTCCACTTAAAGTTGGACAACTCCTTACTTGAGTCCTAAAAGCTTTTCTGATTTGCCCCTGCCTCTCTCTCCAAACTCATCTCGCGCTACCTTCCCCCCAATTTGCTATCACCAGTTACACTGGATTTTTGTTCCTTCCCAGTGTTTTTTTTCTCACTCAACCTTATTTGCCATTTATTTTAAAAGAGAGGAAAGAGGGCAATAGCGACAAATTACAAACCATCAGCACTTACTTGATCAGGAAATACTGTGTAATGTTTCATAATATAAAGTCAAGATTAACAGCTTTTTGTCTACTTTGAAGCATTTGTTTATTACCCTTTGGCAAAGGCTCAAAGGAGGTTGACTTGTTCTCAGTTCTCTACTAGAAAAAGTTTTCTCAGCTAGGATTATCCTACCATGTAGATAGTTATTTGAGGAAGGGAGGCTTAATAACTTTGTGTCTAAAAAAAACTGGGGGTCAATATAGCTTCCATATGTAAATTTACGTAGGGTTTTGGAAAAAAGAAGAATTACCAAGTGATTCAGCCCTCTGAGAACATTGCTACCTTATTAAGTCATTTTACCCAGTGTTGCATTTTTCAAAATGGTCTGTCTCATTTTCCAGGGCTTTTAAAGAAGTTATACTTGTAAAAAGGTTATTTGTTTCTTTCAACTCATATATAATAAAAAATAATAAGCATGCACAAGAAACTTTTGAGCCACAATACAGGGCTAATTTCTACTATCAGTCCATGTAGCTAGGTACCAATGTGGCTCATTCACGATTACTAACGCTATATTTTTCCAAAATTTGTTCAAGAAAAAGGTACTTGTACTGCTTGCTAAAACCATCTAGAGTTCTTCTTTTACATGCCTTTTAATCAAATATTGCATAGTGGTTATAATGTCAGATCTTTTCCATCCTGCCAAATAACGAAATATGAAAATAAGAGAAATAAAGAGAAGAGAATACAAAACCTCCCCTCCCTCCCTCTAAAAGCATGATTTACTGATAAAAATGTTTTCTTAATTAGAATTTTGGGGGGTTGCAAACAACCGTAACTGACTGGCAAACTATAGAACTATGGACATTTATAGGAAGAATATCTAAAACTTACATTATCACTGGGAAACCTGGCAAATCAAAATGTGGAAAACAGGCAGGAACTAAGGCATTTTCTAGGACTGCAAGGAAAGAACCTCTGAAACAGTGTTTGTGTGACCAATCTGGTCAGGTCACTTCCAAGGCAATAAACAAACTCCAGCATTCACGCTCTCTCTGTTCCTCTGCTTGAGATTCAAGTTCCAGGGAGAATCTGATTGGCCTACCCTGGGTCACCTCCCCCAACACCACACACACACACCTTGACTCAACAGACTATATCTAATGGGGAAGAGATCATTCCACAAAGGAGAAATTGGGATGATATAAAAAAGGGAGAAATAAGAGTGCCCCCCCCCCAAATAACAACTGCCTACTTCAAACAATGGACACAAAAATTCCCAAGGCAGCAAAAACCAAACCCAAACCCACAGGCTTGCTCGAGAACAAAGGTTTATTCTATCAGTAGGTTTTAGAGCCTCTTTACCCCTTAACATCTTTCTAGTTTCCTGCCTTTTTATCTGAGAATGCTGCTGCTGACAGTGTCATCTTAGTATAGGAAAGCGATTTTGAAGTCTAGTGAGTAAAGCCACTAGCTTTCCCAAAGCTGCCTACTCACTTGCTTGTGCCTGCACATTTCAAGTAGCTGGGAGAAAAATGCTACCATTCTCATTGATCGCACTTCAATTCAAGACCACCACCCTTGGCTCCCTGCAGTGACTTTATTTTTCCCTGGGCTATTGATTCTCCAACTCTTCTAGCTTATCTTGTCAGGCAGACTCTAAAACAATCCCCAATTATCCCTATTCTTTCAGGAATCCACTCCAATCAGGATTTCACCCCCACCACTTTACTAAAACCACTCTTATCAGTTTCCAATAAGCTCCACATTGTTCAATCCAAAGGTATTCTCCGTGCTCTTCTTGCTTGACATGGCAGGAACAATTGATGGTTATTACTTCTTCCTCCTTAAAATACTTCTTTACTTGGCTTCCCACAATACTCTCATGTGATTTTTCTGCTGCCTCTGATCACTCTTCCTCAGTCAGCTTTGCTTGTTTCTCCTCATCTTTCCCATTACTAAATATTGGAGTTTCCCAAGGCTCAGGCTTCTGATGTTTTCATGTTTCCATCTATATTCTACTCTCTAGGTGATTGCATTTGGTCTCACTGTTTTTAAAACGTATGCTCATCATTCTCAGATTGACATCTCCAACCTGGATTTCCCCCTGAACTTCAGATTCAAAACCAAACTTGCTATTTTACATCTCACTTGATGTCTAATAGGTCTTAAACTTGATATGTCCAAAATGAGCTCCTGATACACTCACCCAAACCCACCCCTTCAACATTCTTCCCCTGCAGTTAACGGCCCCCGTAATTCTGGGTGTTGAAGCCCAAACTCTTGCAGTCATGTTTGACTCCTTTTTTTCCTCTTACCCTCCATACTCCTTGTCAGCAAATCCTGTTAACTCAGCTCTCAAATATATCCATAATCTGACCACTTCCCACTACCAACACTGTTCCCATCCTGGTCCAAGTGACCATTATTCTTGCCTAGATTATTTGCACTAGCCATTTAATTGATCTTGCTGCATTTGCCCTTGCCCCAGTGCAACAAAATAGCAGTTGGTGTTTTGTTGAAACCATAAGTTAAAGCATGTCACATTTCAGCTCAGTATTCTACAGTGAATTCCCATCTCACTCAGAGTCAAATCCATGATCCTCCATGACCTGCCCCTCTTCTCATTACTTCTCTGACCTCACATCTTATAGCACCTAGCTTGTTCTGGCCACTCCAGCCACTCTGGTTTTCCTGCCCCTTACACACCAGACACACTCCCTCCTCACTCATTGGCATTTGTTCTCCCAGTTGCCTAGAATGCTCTTCTCCCAGATGTCCATGTGGCTCAGCTACTCACTTCAGACCTTCAGAACTTTACTCAAAATTCACTTTCTCCACGACAACTTCCTGTTCATCCTATCTAAAACTCCATCACACCCTACACACACACACACACACACACACACACACTATTCTTCCCTGCTATATTTTTTTCTCTCTAGCATGCATTACTTCCTAACATACTGTATATTTTACTCATTTATTTTGTTTATTGTCTGCTTCCACTAAAAATATAAGTTCCATGAGAACAGAGATTTTTTTAAAAAAATTACTGCCATATTCTTAATGCCTAGTATACTGAATTAATTGTTGAAGGCAAACTATTGTTTTGTACGTACTTCATTTTGTTCACCATCTCTCACAATTAGGTGCAGATTCAAAATCAGGCTCCAGCACACAGCTCATTTTCCAAGTCAGTGAATTCCTTATTCTTTCTAGTTCTGCAAGAGTTATCACTTTTTCTTATTATGTTTACATCGAAGGATCAACAAGTTAAAAACCTGTCTTTTTTTTCATCATAAGGGCAGGCAGGACCATCTATATAATTGTGAGATCCCAGACAAAATGAAAATAGAGATTCCTCCTCATTCAGAAAGTATTAAGGATTTCAGGATGGTGACAGCAGAGCACTAAACCAAACGTGGGGCCCTATGAGACTGCACAAGTCATATTCCCATGATGCTGGCCCTATAGGCAGGTTGTTATTAGAGCTAGATGTTTTAAAAACTTACAAAAGAAGCACACAGTTTGGTAGTTAGGATTCTCTTTTCACGTTTCCCCATGTCCATGTTCTATGATGAGTCTGTATTGCAAAGGTTTAAAGATTCTAAAGATGAATACAATTTAAATCATTAGTCATGTAAGCTACGTAACCACTTTTTGTGGTTCCAAGTTGATGTTTTAGTTATACAAATTTCCATCTAGTTATAATTATTTATTGTCACTTATGTTAATTTAAGATTAAAAAATCTCACTGCTATATTTTCCAGGACATTGATTTATCATATAAATACGCACTATTTATAATAGAAATGTTAAAGATCCTCATTCATTCAAGAAGAATTGAGTAAAAATCTATTAATGTAAATTACAGTGCTTGGCTCTTTAAGAAATTTAGGTATTATATGACAGGAAAGCAGGCTATTTGTTGAAATATCAATTTTCCTAAAGCCAATTAGCCAAATGATCAATTTGTTGAATGTTAATTTGCCAAGTTTGTTAAATTAAATGAATGCAGTTTAACATAAATATTTAGCAGCTTGAACAAGACTATTTGATTTTGGTTACTGATGGTGAAATATATAGAAAAACTATACACACATTTTTCATATTACAATATGTAATATTCATAATGTCATATTATATACGGATATGTGTATATATTATGTACATATACACATATATAAATGTATGTTTGTATATATATTTGTACATACTTACATATATAGCTAACTTGTTACAAGACTAGGTGTACAGGAAGTAAAAATATCTGGAAGGGACCATTTTAATCTGGAAGGGACCGTGTGGTTAGTACAAGTCAAGTAGAAAAATGAAATAAAACACAATAGGAATAACCACCTTATAATGTCATTTGCTGGTGGATGCCATTTGCTGGTGGATATACTCGAAGAATTTTGTGAAACAATCTTAAAAGTATTAAAAGTCTGGCAAAACAGAAATCAACATAAAAGGTCCCTAATCACTTTATTGATATATCCAAAACTTAAGAAAAGTTTTCCTTTTTGTTATAAACAATATAGATCCTTTCTTTAAAGAAAGTCTACCTATTTCAATGATTCCTGATTAGAAATCACAACTTCAGTGTATGTCTGTGACAAGATTTTTCACCTACTTCTAACTTATTTCATAATACTGTTGAATGATATTTTCTACTTTTTTAATACTAAAAGAATCGTAAATATTCTTTTTAGTATCATTTAGCTTATGTCTTATATTCAATTTAAATTTATAAATTTAAAAGCATGTGCAAAAATCAGGATTTTTAATAAAATTGAATTCACTTTTTAGTGAAGTCATCTAAAATTTAATTTAGATTAATTTAACTTTAATTTGAAAGCACCAGGAATAAATCAAAATTAACCAAACAATTCCATATAGAAATTCCCACATTAATTTTTATTTTGGTTATTGATAGTGAAATATATACTTCTACATATTTCACAGCTAATAACCTAAAGTGAATATTTTTGTTAAAGCTGCTTATTATTGTTCTACAACATTGCTATCTTTAAATTTAGTAAATTTGGCAAATAATTAGCAAATTGGCATTCAATTAGCTGATTTTCTGCTAATTGGTCTGCTTCTAAATAGCAGAGTTCGGGAAGGGTGAAAAAAAAACCCTGCAGGAATACCAATTTTCAAAAGAAGATGGAAGAGAAAAATATTAGAAGTGACTGGAGAAGCAGGAAGAAACCCAAGACTATTAGGAGGAATGGAATTTCAAGAAAGATGTCGACAGTGTCACATGCTACAGAGAGTTCCAAAAGAAGTACGGAAGGTCAGGGTACCTCTTTGCTGGCACTGCTTTCAGTAGAGTGGTGACAGTCCGTTTGCACAAAATTATAAGACGACTATAATTAACTAAATCTAACAAAAAAAATTTAACCCCAATGAGGTAGATAAAACTTCTGAAGAGCAAGGACTTAATTTTATTTATTTCACTGATTTTAAGTTCTCTCTTCTATTTCTTCTCTCTTCCCGCCCAACTAGAGTTGTCAGACTTAGTAAATAAAAATACAGAATGCCGAATTAAATACGAATTTCAGATAAATAATGAATAGTTTTTAGTATAAGGATGTCCTAAGCATTGCAAGCCTTCGCTAGAAGTCGGCCGAATAGGGGCCAGCGGCGGGCATAAGAGCCCTGGCTCTAGAGTCACTCTGCTTGAGTCCTCGCTGTACACTTTAGGTATACGGCCTCGGGCAAGTTACTTAACCTTCGCCTCAGTCTATGGCTTGTAACGATGGGGATCATAATAATAGTAATAGTCCTTTTGGAACTATTGTGGGTTGAAGTCTCTAAGGCGCGTGTTTGGGGACGTGCCCAGAGACCGATAAACCTTAGTATGATTGTCAGTTAAAGGGAGAGCACGAACTTATATGAATGGAAAGGGGAAACTGCGTGGGGTTTGCGTATTAGGTGGACTTTGAGGCTTACCTGGGCATGATTAATAACCAAGGCAGACAGGCAGAGGAAAGTGTACAGGTCCAGAAATGGCCGGGGGCGGGGGGTGGGGGAGGGAAGAAGAAGAGAGAAAGGAAGGAAGGGAGGAAGGAAGGGGGTGAGAGGAGGGGAAGGACGGGAGGGAGGACAGAAAAGGCGAGATTGTCGGAAAACTTGCCTGTTGACCTCTCTTGCCAAGAAAAAGTGGGGCTGTTACACCTGCGGAGGCAGCCGTGGGCCGTTAGCAACCAACTCTGTGTGTGGAGGTTCGATGGTTACTGACGGGCCGGTGCCGGGTGCGTTCCCGGGTGAAGGGGGTTGCGTCTGCGCGTAAAGCCCGGGGGCGCCCGGGGGCGCCCGGGCGGGCGGGGGCGGGGCGGCTCTGGGGCGGCCGAGTCCGCCTGCGCGCGTGGGACGCGGCGGGCGCGCTAGACGGCAGAGCCGGGACGCTGGCGGCGGCTGCGAGCGAACGGTGGGCTTAGGCTTTGCGGAATTGGCGCCGCGATGGGACACTTGTGGCTCTGGGGGACGTGGGCCCTCTGGGGGCTGCTCCTGTGCGTCGCAGACCCCCGCACAGGTAACCCAGTTGGGGCACCAGGGAGGCAAGCCGGAGAGGTCCCTGTAGACACAAGCCCCGCTGCCGGGGTCGCGGGAGAGGCGGCGCTAGCCCTGGCACGAGGCTGAGCTTGCGGCTGCACGGCGATCCTGCGGACTAGGTTAAGCTCTTGCCACGAGGGTTGCTGCTTGAATTATGGAACCTCACCCCCTCCATCCCTGGTGACTCAGTTGAAAAAGAGACGGAAATTTGGCTGGGGCTTGGGGACGCAACCCAGCTTCTCCCTTTCCTCACTCTTCTTGGGTCCCTTCCCCATTGAAGGGAGGACAGGGTCTCCCAGTAAGCTAGGAATGGGTCTTTGTGGCGGGTGTCAGTCACTTTCAAGGGCAGCTGCCCTGGGCCTTCAAAGTAATACCCAAGAGAGGGCTGGGAAGAGACTGATAAGATAAGAAATTGGAGTTGTCCGTGGAGATAACGGGGAAGATGAACCTGAGATAGGTGAGGAACGGTGCTTCTATGAGATAGGATCCAGCTCCCTCGCTGGAGTTTCCTACTCTTGGCTGTGGGCTGCTCGAAGTTACAAATGTGCCTGGAGCAGGAGCGGCCTTGGAGCTCTTGGCAAAGACAGACCCAAAGTGCAGAGTCATTGGGTCTGGGAGGTAGTCATCTTTATGCTGGAGAGCTTTTGCTATTGTAGGTGAAGTCCACACTAAACTTTTCTCAGGCAGGAATGAACTCAATCATAATTTCGTTAACTTTTTCTCATTCATCCGTTTCAAACAATTTAGGTGGCCTTTCCTTGTGTTCCCACTTAAATTTTTCCACCTATCCTGAGAATTTGTTACTGGATCTAATAATTACCAGGTCTGTACAGTTTAAGCAGAAAATAAATCCTTTTAGCCATGATGTAACTTTGAGTTATTTTGAAGCATTAATTTCAGTTCCCCAAAGAAGCTGCTCACTCACCCCTGTGTTTGCAGAGGCACCTCTTTGTCTAGAAGTCTAGAAGCCTGTCTTTCCCATAGTTGGTCCAGTCTAGCTAATTCATGTTTGCTCTCCCAGATGCAGCAGGAACACCCTTCTTTCAAGAAGCAGTGTGGATGAAATGCCCCTTCTTAGTCACGTGGCCCCTGTGCTCTCTTCTGTCACTCTGGGCTGTCTAAGCTGAGCTTTTGGAAAGTTGGGAGTGTCACACATTTTTAAATGCCCAGGAACCTAACACTGTTTGTTGAATGAATTAGTGACCTTTACATTAAGAACTCACTATCATCAGAAGGCTAAAAAGGTCCCAGAAGTGATCTTCCCTGAAGTCTTACTCTGTCACAGAAAACAATTACTTCTTAAAACACAACATCTCTTTTTTGTACCTAGGCTATTCTTTCAATTTACCTGGCTTTGCATTTCTCACGGGCTTTGATAATGACCTGTTTCTCCACAGAGCTATTTCTCCAGCATTGTCTGCTGCTGTGTGGGCTGATAGCTGTAGTTATGGAACTGCAGCTAGCAGAGCACTACATGAAATTAAGGGTCTAATAAATGTTTTATAATATGATAGGTAAGAATGATGAAAATGATCATGTATTATTCCTCTTCTTTGTAGCATGTAAGACAATGCTTTTCATAAAGCCAATGAGTATTAACTAAGTTAATGACTGAACTCCCTGTCAAGTCATTGGTTAGTAATAGAACCAAAAATAAAACCTAGGTGTATTTACTTTCTGTCCTATAATCTCCATGATGTTTTTCTTACACCATTGTAATTTGTGGTACAAAATTTGATGCTTGAAATGAAGTACTTGATGCTTTTACTTCTATTGTACTTTAATATCTTTCAGATGGCTCTAAAATAATTCCCAAAGTCATAGAAATAATACCTAAATATGGCAGCATAAATGGAGCAACAAGGCTGACTATCAAAGGAGAAGGTATTGTTACCTTTTTTTTTTTACCAAGGTCGAGGTATTTCAAAGGCTGTTTCACATTTAGAGATTTACGGTTTTTTAAAAAAATCCACTAGAGCTGCTTCTCCATTTGGCCAGAGTAGTGAAACTCTATCCTCTTTGACACCTAATGAAACCCCTGAAAGTCTCTATCAACCTGACCATCTGAATTTGTATCATAATTACTTGCTTAACTCCAAGGTCTGGACTATAATGATTGAATTGAAAGAAACATCTCTAACCCAACTCTGCAGTTACTTACTTTGTTCTTCATGGGTCTAATAACATTTATCTTTATATTAAATATAACATTTTGGGGGGTTCTGGGAGTAGGATGTTAGTAAGAGGGTATGATAGAGAAATAGAATGGTAATGAATGGAGAAAGAAAAGCTTTGGATCCCTTCTTCTGCCACCCAATCCTTATCATATGCTTCATCAAAACATGGGTTATGTATAACTCTTTCTCCTTCCCTCGTCTTGGGATGAAAACAAAGTAGGCAATTAGGGAATATATTTAATAAGCAACTGTTCCTAGGATTAAATAGAAATATGTGGTTCTTTTAGCCATTAGGCCTTTACAATCTAAATAATAGTAGTATTCAGATGCTTACAAAGTTTTGAAGGATGAGAAAGAAAAATTTTTAAAGAATATTAATAAAAACTATTATTTAGTCTTTAAAATAAGAAGAACAGAAGTTTTTGGAATCAGAAAATTGACAAAGCAAGATATTTAATAATTCTGTCATATGTATTGAAATGTCTTTCAATACTTCTAAGTAAAATTTCTGTAGAATTTAATCTCAATGATATACTTGAAATGGTTTGTGCCTCTAAATTGTGAACAATATATTTTGGATTAAAGTGTGTTTTTGTTTTTTTAGAGTTAGACACCTGGAAACAATGTGTTTGTTAAAGACTTTTTAAAATGTCTTTATCCATAGCTCCCTTATATTGTATATTGCTGTTAACATTTGCTTAGATAGTGTGTTTGAAAGCTATTGGGTTTCTAACAGAGATTTAAATGCCATGAGAGAAATGCCCAAAACAAACAAGCAAGAAAACCAATAAAATTGCTCAGCTATTTCCTTCTGCCTCAAGACCTGCACTTTTTCTGATCCAGGAACCATGGCTTGAGTTTAGGTACATAAACTCAGAGCATCCCTAGTTAGAAATAGGAAAAAACAAAACAAACCATTCCATTCTTAAGGCATTTTGGAAGAACATCCTTATTAACCTAGCTATAACCTTTGCTCTTTGGTAGACTTTCAGTGGCTCAGGAGTAATCCTCTTACTTAGGAAGCACAAAGTGTCACAGTGAATTTCTAGTTTTCCCATCAGTTTGTATTTCTGGATGCTTTTGGCAGAGAATTATAGAATAGTTAAATCCTATTTGAATTACAGATACCTGCACCCCACCCTGATGTGTCTTCCCTCTCCTTGCTTTAACCACACACTATAGGAGACTGAAATTGTGATACCTTATGTCTTTCTAAGAGGCTGGGTCTAAATACTGTTTGGGGGGCCCATGATATATACAGAATGTGTGTAAAGTAATGATAATGAATTTACAAAACACACCAGACCTCCAAAGCTACATGAATGTGGTACTTGAACAAAGTTTATTTGGAGGAACTACATTCACATCATCCATCAGTGCTGTGTTTGACCCATACTCCATGTTTAGAATTGAATACAGAGATAATTTATTAAGCACAGAAGAATACTTTCTAAATGGAATTGTAAATGCTAGATCACCTAAATGTTGGTCCCCTATGACTTTAAAATATTTTATTTTTGTAAAGGCCACGATGAAAAAGTAAAATAAATATTTGACTTGAGTTCTCTGAAATTCCACCCTCTGAAAGATCTATTGCTAATGTTTTTGTGTACTCAAATGACTTTTGTCTATTTTCACACCTAATGAAACTTTACAGGCAAAAATTTGCTACTGCATTACTTTGTTCTAAAGGCTATCTTCAGGAGCCAAAGGTAAAATTTTACAGTTATGTAAATATTATGTATTATGTATAATTTTACAATTATGCTGCCCAAGTAAAAGCGTTCTGAGCAGTGGCATGACCGTGGAAATGATTGTATTTCCTTCTAAGATGACTGATTGGATGAGGAGTGTTATCATTTTGATAAGTTCTGGAGTGTTTCTAACTTTATTGTGTTTATTACTTTATATTCATACCTTGTATTTCTCAATTGTCTTCTTTGATATTTATCTTTGTTAAAAAAATCAGTGAGCCAGAAGGAATAACTTTTTGTTCTTTTTTTCTAGCTATTTCCCTATTACAATGTCTAGCACATATATTGTTGTTTAACTGAAGTGGTGAGTTATGTAATTTTTGTAATATTATGGAAAGCATATAGACGTTAGTCGGGTCCAGCTGGCTTTCAGCTCCAACTTTGCCACTCCCGCTAGGGGACTGGGACAAGTTTCTTCTCTAAGCCTCAGCTTCCTCATCAGTGAAATGGGATATTAATTCCTACCTGTTGGGTCTATTGTGAATATTGAAAAGGATGTTGTATCTAAGGCACCTATACATAATATCTGCTCTATAATTTAGAGCTATTTTATATTTATTATTATTTTGCATTTATCTTATACGGATGGTTTCATTCTTTAGAAGTTATGCTCCGTCACACTGCACCATTTTTTCCCATTGTTTTGAATGTTACAGCTTTTAAGTAGGTTTATACACTCTCAACCCTGCTTTTTTTTTTTTTTTTTTTTTAACCAGAGAAACCCAAAACAGCCTGCATTGTACATGGCAACTGCTGGCTTTGACAACACATGCATTTTTCGTGATAACAGCACAGGCTGCTATCAGGAGACCCAGGTTTGGGCGCCTGGCAAATTCTGTCTCCAGTTTTTCTGCAAAAGAAAAAAAATACATCAACATCTCAGGAATTTCCATCTGAAGCCTCGACCTTTTCTGTTTCCAGGGTACACCCACCCCTTCCTCTAATCTTTGTGCTTTGGAGTACTTCCAGAGTTATCTTCTTTATACCCAATTATTTATTTAGAATTATACTTTTAAATTAAAATTATTTTTTATAGGTGATTCCTTTCTATTGCTTTTTAACTCTTTGGAGCTAGCTACAAAACTAGAAATATTTCTTTAGTTATTTTTTTTCACTAAAATTTATAATGAGAATATTTACAAATCTTATTGATTTGGTTCATATTTTCCTATATATTTTACTCCCAGGAAATACATATATATATATATGACATATATATCACATATATATGAGACATATATATGTGTGTATATATATACATACGTATACATATAATATTAAAACAACTCCTAAGCTGAAAACCATATATATCATCTTTTGTTGGTATTTCTTTTTAATTGTTTTTTTCTTAGGAATGCTGAAGAACAGATCTGTGTTACCATATCACTGATGTGACATATGCCTAATAGGAAAACAAACACATGTATCACTTCCTGAGCCACACTACAAGTAAAACTTTCTATTCTTTAGTTAGTTGCCAGCAGCCCTTCTGTGTATTCCAAACTCAAGGTGAACGCCAAAGATAAGCAGAAATTGGCAAAAGGAAAGAGTGGTTTTACAAATAGCTTGCTTTTCTGTGCTTTCATGTATCTTTTCACATTGCGTATCTTTTCCATTTCAGCAGTAACTGCCTTCCTAGATTCAAAACTGCAAACTCAACGCAAATATGTTTCACATGTTAAATTGATATGTTTGTACTTTAGCCTATGCTGGATAAGTCCTGTTCGGTTAAGTTTTAAGCTTAGAAGAAGAGAGCGGTGTTTATTAAAATCGCTATCCTTTGTTGAGTTTCTGCTTGCTTTTTCTATGTATAAAGAATAGGAGAGGAGCTAAGAACATAGGGTCTGGAGGAAGTTACGTTGGGTAACTGGAAATAGCTTTGTAATGTGCATTTTTAAATATTATTTTTCTCTGAATATCACAAGGGTACCAAGCTGGCATCTACAACCTGGGTTTGAATCCTGGCCACCCACTTATTTGTTCTGTGTTATTTTTTTAAAAACGATATTAATACTGACTAATAATAACTATTTTGTGACTTATTATATAATAAGGATATATATTAATTGAGCTCTTAACCTGTGAGCCAGGTACCACGTTAAGTACTGTATATAAATTCTCATTTAGTCTTCCTGATAATTCCTGCTAAGTAGATTATTATGGTCATTTTCCTGGTGAGGAGACTAAGACTGAGAGAGTTTATGTCTAAAACTAATGCTCAAGTTCATACAGCAAGGAATTCACTGGAGCTGGGATTCCAACTCAGGATGTCAGGGTCCAAATGCCCTTTCCTGTAAACAACACTGTCACCTAACATGCAGTGTTAACCAGAGCTGTGGCACAGGGCTATGGCATTTGATGAACATTTGGCATAGCAAAGCCCTACTTCCAGTCCTGTGTTAAACCAGGCAATATTCATGTTGTCTCATAGACCTTTGTAGAACACTGAAAATGTTCAGTAATTTAAAAAGCCACACCACAAACCTTTGGCAACCCCAATTCAGCCACTTTAACTAGTAAAGGTTAATGTGAGCACATATTGTAGTGGTGATTGTTTTGTTGAAACATACTTGAAAACTACTGACACTTTAAGGTAAATACCTAATATTTATTTTTTCCTAACATTAATAATATAAATACATAGGATTTAAAGAGTTTAGTGTACCTCTCTGGGTTAACCTTTTTTTCCTACTGATTTTATTATTGTACTGTGGGACAATGTGATCTGTGGCTAATTAAGTTCTGACAGTTACATAGCTTATACGTTTACACTAATGACATGGATGCAGATCCTTTAGTGTAAAAGAAAATGTTTCATAATTTCAAAAATATTTTAGTCATCAATATGGCTATACTGGTTTCTTAATCTTAAGAATTTGTGATATTCAGAGAAAAAGAATACGTAAAAATGCACATATTTTTATAACTCAGAATTTAGGAATTTTAGATTTTGAAGTAATCTGGGCAAAACCTGTTTATTTACTAATTTGACTTTATTCAAAAAATATGTTATAACCTAGACAACTTTGTAGATTCACTGTGCATACTAGAATAGTATTAAGTACCTTTTTAACATTTTTATTAGAATACTTAATTTTAGGATTTAATCAATAGAACGTTATCCGATTATCTTACTCATAAGTTTTATTTCTTGGGTTTATTTCAGAATTGAATGTGGTTTCAGCAATATAAAAATTATTTATTGAAGTATAGCTGATTTACAATGTTGTGTTAATTTCTGCTGTGCAGCAGAGTGATGCAGTTATACATATATATGTATATATACATTTTTTTTCATATTCTTTTCCATTATGGTTTATCACAGGATATTGAATATAGTTCCCTGTGCTGCACGGTAGGACCTTGTTGTTAAAATACTTTTATGTGGCATAAAAATAATTGATGTTTACTTCCAAATCTAGTTTGAATTTTCATATATTTTTTTTTAAATTAATTAATTTATTTTCTTATTTTTGGGTGTGTTTGGTCTTCGTTTCTGTGCGAGGGCTTTCTCTAGTTGCGGCGAGCGGGGGCCACTCTTCATCGCGGTGCACGGGCCTCTCACTATCGCGGCCTCTCTTGTTGCGGAGCACAGGCTCCAGACGCGCAGGCTCAGTAATTGTGGCTCACGGGCCTAGTTGCTGCGCGGCATGTGGGATCTTCCCAGACCAGGACTCGAACCCGTGTGCCCTGCATTGGCAGGCAGACTCTCAACCACTGCGCCACCGGGGAAGCCCCTTTCATATATTTATAGTAAGATTAAAATAATCTTCTGCTCTGTTTCACATCATCCATATCTCAGTTTCTGTTGGATCATACCCATCAGCATGCAAACATACTATTTCACTCATCTGAAGAAAAGCAAAAGCAAAATCATCAACTGTCCCCTTGGTCCACACCCGCCCCTTCAGCTACCCCATTTCTCTGCTTCCCTTTACAGTAAAACTCTTTTAAAGGTTACCAGTATTTGTACTCTTTACTTCTTTTCCTCCATCTTCTCTTGAACCCATGCCAAGCAGTCATTTATACATTGCTCACTGAAACAGCATCTTCTCCCCTGCCCCCAGTCTATTCTCACCCTGCCCCATTCTATTTTTGGAGCAGCAGCTTGTGAATCTTGAAAAGTATAAGTTAGATAATACCACTTCTCTGTTTTAAAGCCTCCAATGTCTGCACATGCATAAAAACAATCTAAATGCCTCCATTTCTAATCTCATCTCCTACTGTTTCTCCTGACTCATACTAATGCAACCACACTTGTTAAGTCTTGAATCCACAAACATGCTCCCACCACAGGGACTTGGAACACCCTGTTCTAAGTAAAATGTATTTCCCATATTCTCATGGCTTACTCCTTCTGAAAAGCTTCCATGACCATCTATGACACGTGCCTTCTTGGCATCACCTCTGATGTCATAAATGTTGCAAAGTATTCCCTGGGCTCTTAATTTACTTTCAATGTCAGCCTCCCTGGTAGGCAGAGCTGTGAGTAGCATACATGGTCAGTAACTTTATAAGGAAGAAAAGGTGGTCCGAGGTAAAGATATACATCAGCTCCTGGGCTGTGGCAGATGACTTGACTAGTACAAGATTGGAAAATCAGAAATAAGAAAGTCTTGGAAAGAGACCGGTAAATGTGCTCACGATAGTGAGCATGCAAATCTATAGGTCTCAAGTTAATTTCCACAAGAGAGTATCCCCAACAGAGGAAATGGAACAACTAGGTCGATTGGATAACTTGTTCAGGAGCTTCTCTCCTTGGCCACTTCAGTGCTTGTGCAATGGGCCTCTGAACAGAGGGCCATCGGTGAAGGCTGTGCATGGACCAACACCAGGGACTCCCTTTCACCAACACTAAGCTACCTACCGCTGTTGCTGAATACCTGCTCTGTCAGTAGCGGAGACCAACACTGAGCTCTCAGTGGGGACTATCCCTCCAGAAGTACACCCAGCCACTCAGTGACAAGTCGACTGCATCACTCTCCTTCCCTCATTGACAAGCAGAGATTCACTGTTTCTGGAACTGACACCTATTCCCGATATGGGTTTTGCCTTCTCTTTCCACCATGCCTCTGCCAGCCTCATCTTCTGAGAACATATAGAGTCTGAATTACTGCCATGAGATGCCATAAAACAGGGCCTCAGAACAAGGAACATATTTTATAGTGAAAAAGTAGTGATAATGGGCACATGACCATGAACCCTGCATCACCTTGAAACATGTGGTCTAATAGAATGACGGAACAGCCTACAAAAGGCAAGACTAAGAACCCGGCTTGGGAACAACGTCCTGTGGAGTGGGACGCTGTGCTCCATCATGTGCCATATGCACTGAGCCAATGGCAGATCCATACTGTTGTTTCCCAACAGATAGAATACATGGAGCTGGGAATGAAGGGTTACTCCCTGTCATTATCACTCCCAGTGATCCAAAAATTGAATCTGTGCTTTCTGTCCTTGCAATTTTAGGTTCTGCTGGATTCTGAGTCTGAGTTTCCAGGTAGAGAATGCTTCTGCCAGGGGTCCCAATATGGGTTCCACTGAACTGAAACTACCACTACTAACCGATCAGTTTGAATTGAGCAAACATAAGTAGTAGACTGGTAGAGATCGTCCATTCTGATGATTGTGAAGAGGGAGGGTTGCTTTCACCTAATGCAGATAAGGAGCAGTATGTCTGGAATTCACGGTATTCCTGGGGCGTCTCTTGGCTTCCATGTGCAGTGATAACTGTGAATAGGCATAGGTGGCAACCACAGCCAAACATGGGCAAGGCAACTTTGGGCTCAGATCCTTCGGACAAAGGTTAGCGTCACTCCATTAGCTGAAGTGCTGGCTGATGGTTAGGGAAATTACAATGCGTGATAGAGAGGGGACGTGCATATTAATTATAGCCTCAGGACCAGTTGTATTACTGCGGTCTGTTGCATGTCCCACTAACCCTCTTGTATTAAATCTTTAGCAGAGCTCTTAGGTGGCCACTGCCTTGTAGACCTGACAATGGATTGTACTTAAAAGTAGGGCCTGAGGGTCTTCCCTGGTGGCGCAGTGGTTGAGAATCTGTCTGCCAATGCAGGGGACACGGGTTCGAGCCCTGGTCTGGGAAGATCCCACATGCCGCGGAGCAACTAAGCCCGTGTGCCACAACTACTGAGCCTACGCGTCTGGAGCCTGTGCTCCGCAACAAGAGAGGCCACGATAGTGAGGGGCCTGTGCACCGCGATGAAGAGTGGCCCCCGCTTGCCGCAACTAGAGAAAGCCCTCGCACAGAAACGAAGACCCAACACAGCCAAAAATAAATAAATAAATAAAAATAAAAAATAAAAAAAATAAAAAATAAAAAAAGTAGGGCCTGAGCATACCTGTATGGTACAAGGAATCAACTGTATCAGGTGCCTTTCTTACTCAGCCTCACATCCTGGTTCCCGCCTCTTACTCTAGCCGCAGAAGTGGCAAAAAGTTCCCCATGTACTTTGACTCAATCTGTGCTTCCAGCTTTAGCCTCCAGGTCCCACAGCATGTCTTTGTCCCAGGGCTTCTTTGATGCAGTGACTTGGGACGTTGGAACTCAGATGGCATATACCTATGTGCAGCCTGAAAGTGCAGGAAAAGTCATTTCCCCCACGGGGAACTGTCAGCTAATAGGACAGGATTTGATGAATAAATGCTTCTTCCCATTGATTCTTTGCTTCTGAGAGGCAGTCTGTATTTTCCTTAAAAGTCTTTTCCAGCAAGATTGAACCCCAGCTGTTTTCAGTGGTGTGCAGGTTTTCTTCTTCAAGTTCTCTTTTTCAGGTTTTCTTCTCTCTTGTCCCTAAGGGATCACCACCCAAATAAACTATCTACTTGCAAGTCCTTACCCCAGATTTTGCTTTATAGGTACTCAAGGTAAGGACCCCAAGTCTTATAAAATCGTGTTCCCTTTGTCTCCTCTTTCTATGCCCTTTAGCCTGCTGTTTTCATAGTAGTTATCTCCACTAGACATAGCATCTGGTGGTATATATTTGTATATTGTCTGTTTCTCCACCCCTCCCCACCCTATTACTGGGATATAAGCCATTTGATTACAGTGCAATTAACAACCTGACAAATAATAGGTTCTCAAGCATTGCTTTTATGAATAAATTAATTAAAGGCTAATTTTCATGTTTCCAAAGAGGATTACAATCATAGGGGTAAATATGAAATAGATTAACTGCTTACATCAGTACTATTTCTTATTTATTCAATGATTCAATACGAAATAAGTGTTGGATCTTTGAAAACAGAGTTCCATTAATAATAATTGAGTGCTTTCATTCTTCCAGGTTTTGCTCAAGCAAACCAGTTTAACTATGGAGTTGATAATGCTGAGTTGGGAAACAGTGTGCAATTAGTTTCTTCTTTCCGATCAATTTCTTGTGATGTAGAAAAAGATTCAAGTCATTCAACTCAAATTACATGCTATACTAGGTATGTTTTAAAGTATCTTTAATAAAATAATTTTCATCATATCAGAACCACAGTTATGCATATTAGTATTATAATAGTTTTATCACTCTGGCTATTACAATAATGTTTTTCTGATTATCTGCTATTTTTTTTTCAGCTATTATTTTTGATTTCATGATGTTTAGACTATTTTATACCTTTATTATATTCAGTTATAATACTCTTTCCACATATTGGCATGATCAAAATATATTCTATATCCTTTCCCAGGTTATTAGAGCTATTATCATTATTGATCTTTTTTAGAAGATAAATGGCCACTATTAAATTGTGATGATGCTCTTCAAAATATCAAAATTATGCCTTCCTGTCCAGTTTGATTAATTTTGTTCAGAATCTTGACATAGTCATTAAGATTAAAGATGATCATTTTGTAGATTGACATTTCAAGTTCTTTACTATCAGCTCAAATTGATGTTTGTTATTAGCAACTTAGGAGAAAAAATTAATCATTTTAAATGGCAACTTTCAATACTGAGACAGGTAGCCCATATTTCAGAGGATTCTATCCACATTAGGCTGTTTTTCAGCTTACTTAGGGAGAAACATTATTAAAACTTTTTAAAAAGTAAAGCATAAAATAATTGTACCAAGATGATTTGTTACTATTTTAAATGATTATTATTACGTTTGTTTTCCTTTTCAATAAGCACCAATGCATTAGTCAGAATAAGCAGTTGCCTGAGGTCTATAATGTTAGAATTTGCAGTACAGAGTTCAGGATGGAGATCATCTTCTTCCATAATATAAAATTGAATTTAATTGTACAACAATTAGAATTTCAGACACTTTTTTTCAAAAATGACATGTGCATTAATGCTATACATTAAATAACAGAGTTTTGCATTCCTTATGTGTTCTTCATTTGCTTTCCAGAGCAATGCCAGAAGATTCCTACACTATTAGAGTCAGTGTGGATGGGGTTCCTATTGCAGAAAATAATATCTGCAAAGGTCACATCAACAGCTGGGCCTGCAGCTTCAATGTACGTGGCATCTCCTCTCTAACTTACGTATAATTGATCGTACGCTTTCTTTCTTGCAGAACTGGGTTTTTATTTTTTAATTTTACAGATTGTTATCTATTTTCACATTAAATAATTTACTAGCATGTAGCTAAGTTTAATTTCACCAACTGTTAATTATCTTCTATAGTAATGGAAGCTCTTTTATCATTTCGTGTTTACCTTTTTAAATTAATTTTATTAATGAATTAAACTTGTATACTTCCAAACTATTTTGTTGTTCATACTGTTTTTTCTCTTTCTCCATTTCTGCCCTTAGTTTGATTTTCCTTTTTCTGTTTTCATCAGACTCACCTTCATTTTAAATAGAGACATAACTCTTTTCCCTTTCTTTGTACTTTCTAATGGAATGAGATAAGATGTGACTGCATGTAGCACAGAGCCATTCAAAATTTAGTTACCCTAAATATAGGCGTTCACTATAATACATTTTATTCTAAGGACCATCCCATATATTTAAAAAAATTGTATTTATGTTTTAAGTTGTCAGTTACTGAGTGCTGTAGTGTTCCAATATAAGATGAAATGCTGAGGAAATTAGTTATGACTTCTGTCCTCAAGAAGCGTCTACGATTCCCAAATATATTGCCAAATATGAATCCCAAATAGCTCTGGCTCCCTCCTCTCTCCTTAAATGTGGAGCCATCTTTTGTTTCCTAGAATAAAATGCCAAAATGGCTCCAAAGCAACCTAAATTCAACAAATCTCAAACTGGACTTCTCGTATTCCTCCTTAACCCTACTTTTTGTCTGGTATTTCTGACACATCTCAAGCTAGAAACCTGTTACATCCTTGGTTTCTCCCTTTCCTTCATCTTCAGCCCCAAACCATGATGATCCTACCCTGCAAATTAGCTCTAAAGTTCATCGTCCCCTTATCTTCTTTCCTGACATGGCCTTGGTTTTGATTCTGGCCTTGTCATTTCTCACCCATTATCGCTGCAGCCTGTTGGTCTCTCTGTCCTTCTTCATTACACTGTTCACATGCAGCATTCAAAACCATGCACGTTATTATTCCTTTCCCCTGCTCAGTATCCCTCCTTTACCCATCATCTGTAGGTTTCCTTTACTGTATCAGAGTCTGGAAACAGTTCTGTTTCCAGCAATGTCTTCTAACATTCTCCCTGACCAAGAACCCATACATCTTACTCATTTCTGCTTAGTGTGTCCTGATCTTTGCTTAGGACTCTTAAAATTCCCCCGAGCAGAGCTAAGTGATTTCCTCAGTTGTATAGTGGCTTAGTGCAGGGTTCATATACAGGCTTCATCATTTACTCTGACTTGGTCATAGTGAAACTGTGCTTCACGTTTCTTCATTTTCTGTAAAATGGAGATTATCTCATAGCATCATGTAAAATGGAGGATTAAATGTTATAAATATGGAGATCAGAAAGAACCCAGCACATAGTAATTACTATACAGTGTTTTAATCTATATATTCCATTTATTACTACTTTAGCACCTAGTCCACTGTACAATGATTATTTTTTACAATGTTCTGGGTCAGAGGGTTTTATTCAACTTTATGTCCCTAGAACAAGCATAACATTTAACACTTAGTAGGAGCACAGGTTGTGTCCGCTGACTGGTGCTCTGTGCTCTTTCTCTGATTAAGACAAACTTAAGAAAAAAATTTAATGCCGTACAATTGAATCTTCTTAAATGATTTTTCTCTTTTAATAACTTCTAAGTTTAGTGGTGTGTGGTCTGAAAATGTGAGATAGAAAATTAAAATTTTTATTTAACAAAGTTATACTTGTACATAATGAAAAGCTGAACTGGTTCTACAAGGTTAATTAAAAGCAAACAGCACTTCCTTGACGTGCTCCTCATTCTTAGTCTCCAGAGTCCCCTACTTTCAATAACTTTATATATCTATTGTGTTATTTCTAAAGAAGAAACATATTTTTTCTAACGTATGTACAAATAATGTTTTATATGATTTATTGTGATATTTCTAAATAATAGGCTTCTTAATTAGAAATATATTTATTGCTATTTCTGAATAGTTAAAGTTTAACTATCAATATTATCTATTTATTGATAATTCTTACAATGGAAGATGAGAATTTAGCACCTATATTCTTACATCTATTAACTTGTACTGTGTAACACAGCTTGCAAGCTTAGCTTCAAGCAGCAATAATTTATATTGCTTATGTAGCCATGGGTCAGCTGTGTGGTTCTTCTGTTCTGGGCAGAGCTAGACTGATCTCTGTTGGGCTTGCTCGTGTGTCTGTGGTCAGCTGCGCATTAGGCTTTGCTGCTCTTGGCTAGGTGCTTTCACGTTTGGGAGGCCTCAGTTGGAACAACTGAGCTGATTAGGCTTTGTTCTATATAGTGTCTGTACCCTCCAAAAGTAGCCCAGAGTTATTCATATGATGGAGGCAGGGATCCCTCAGGAGAGCAGAAGTATGCAGGGAGCCTTTAGCCCTAGGCTCAGAAATGTCACGCTACTTGAACCACATTCTAATGGCTGAAACAAGTTCCAAGGCCAGTCCGTATTCAAGCCTCCATCTCTTGATGGGAAGAGCTGCAAAGACATTGCAGGTGAGGATACAGGGAGAGGAAAATTATAGCCATGTTTGAGATGAAACTGCTACCCCTTCCCACCGCCAACACACACAGATATCCTCCCACTCCTTCTCCCAATTAGATTTGCCCCTGTTTTGGTTAGATCAATATTCATAACATGATATGTCTGTATAAGTAATATTCATAGCTGAAACAAGTATTGTACTGTGACTACATTTCTCTCTCATACAGTATTTTGTTTTGCTTGGAGTTAATAACTGGGTTTTTATGTGTGTGTAGGTATTTGCCTAGTTTTCTGTGTATAAAGCTCTGCACGAGAAGTATGACATTTTTTCAATGTATTTAAGTCATTAGGTAATTTATCAAATCATCTTTGCCTAAAAGACATCACTCCTGAATCCCTCTGTGCTCCTGCTCCAGTCTGGACAGCCTGTTCTCTAGATGTGCTGCACAGCAGTCAATCATCATGGGGTCTCCCTTCACCAGCCTTCTGGGGGCTTCCTGCCTCTCTCCCTCATGTCACTACTTGCTCCCTAAATCTTATGTCTTCCTTTTTCTTGATTTACTACTCCCTCATGTTAGTGGAGCAAAGTGTACTTAGAAAATAAACTCCTTCTACTAATAGGTTAAAATAAAATCCTTCCAATACTAAAACTTCCATGCTACTCTCACATTTAGTTGACAGTTTAGTTGGGTATAGAACTCCACTTTGGAATTTTGAAATCATATCTCCATTGTTTCTTGGTCCTGTGTCTTAAACAACCCATGGTGAAGGATCATCTTTTTTAAAATTTCCAGTCTGTTGTGGCTCAATATTATGTAAAATACAATAAAAATGTCACAGCAATGTCCAGTTGTTTTAAACGTCTCTAAGTGCTTACCCTTACTTTTTGTTCTTATCAGGACCTATAACTTTTGCACACTTTTATTGGGTTGTTTAAAACCCTTTACAAAATTGCATACTTGTAGCATCTAATTCTCATACTATTTTCTGATTTTATCTTTAATACTTTTTATCATTATCCTTGACTGCTGTTATTATTCAGACTAATTATTATTAATTTTCAGAACCTTCTCCCTCATTTTCTATTTTCTATAAAATAACTTGCTCTGCCATCTTCATTGATTCTTTTCTTTGTAGATGGTGTATTAAATTGAAAATCTGTTTCTAATCTAGCTCCTCAAATAATAATAGTAGCTAATATGTTGTTTAATATGCACTCTTCAATTATTTTTTGCCACAGATGTAATTTATATGAGTACACTGTGGCTTAGAGAGATTGATTTACACACAACTTGGTAGTTCCTCTACCTTTTCTCTTACTACCTCTAAAAATGATATTTTGCCCAAAGTCCATTTGACTAGGTATTATATTACTTATTACTTTTACATAGATTCTCCATTAACCATTTCTGAAGTGTGAAAGAATGAGTCTGAAGTCATTCTTAGCCTCAAATTTCAAAATTTATCTCTTCTTGGAAGTTTGAAAGAAATCTGTCCTTTTACTTTAAGTATCTGGGCATCTTTCTTTTAGGTTATTCCTGAATGAGAATGGGGGGCGGGCAGCTGACATTTAGTGAGAGTCTACTTTGTGCTAGGTTATTTTGCTTATAAAATTGTTGTATTCATGTAGAGGCCATCTTTTTCTCCACCAGCAACCTTCCTCCTCCAAAAAACTTCAGTTATTCCTTAAAAATAAAGCCCATGTTTCTGTCCTCTTCTGTTTTTCTGAGGTACCCTTGTGTTTATGCAGATGGACTGTTCTTGATCTATTTCTAGCTTGTTTTTCTCCTACATTATTTGTTTTTAGATGTAGATGTTGATCTGCTTGTATCCCAGTTATTGAGGAAACTTTGTCTATCAGCTTTGCTTTTTGCCTGTTCAGAATTAATTTTGTTTTTCAAATTTCCCTTTTGTGGTAATTATTTCTCATTTTGTCTTTTAAAAAGAAGTTGGCATATGTTTACTTGAATAATAATAGCCAATGTGTCAGGTGGTGTTCTAAGTATTTTTTGTATAATAACTCTAGAAAATTATCGTTAGCTTAGTTACTAAAGCTTACTCTGATGAACTCTTTCCAAGTTTTGCTTCTATGTTTTTGAAAAATGCTTTGTTATTTTTTCTTTATAATCTTAACCCAAAGTAGGCTTTCTTTAATTTTATTCCACCAAATTCTTAAAACTCTTTACCAGAGAGCCTTATTACTGTGGTTTGACTTACACTGATAACAAAAGGATGATTGAATTTTAAAATTCCAAGTAGAAACACTTTGAAATGAAAGAGGATTTTTAGGGGGTAAGGAAAAGATTTTGAATAATCAGAGTAATATTCTGAACTTTATTTCTCATATATAAAAGGAATATTTTGACAGTCATATTATGGATATTGTTCAAATATAAATAATGTAAGAAGCAGAGATATTTAATAAAACTGGGAACAAAATAGAGATGACTGCTTATCAACAATATTATTTTACAGGCAAAAAGTTTCAGAACCCCAACAATAAGGAGCATCACACCTTTATCTGGAACTCCAGGTCTGTTATATGACAGCTGAAATGTCTTTTTTGGTTTATAATAGTTAATTAATTTTTAGTACATAAAATTATTATGATACCTAAAAATTTATAAATAGCATTTTCTGATTATAAAACAACTAAAAAAAATTTTTAATGCTTTTTAATAGCTGCATCTGAATGTATTATAATATATTAAACTTTCCCTCTATTGAACATTAGTTTGCTTCCAGTGTTTCTTATAATAGCTATAGTTATACCAGTTTATAATTCCAACAGGAATATATGAAAATGCCTTTTTCTATAACCTTGACAATTCTAGGTACTCATTTTTTTCAAGAATTTATGTGAAAAATTCTACTCCTATACCTTCTTCTAGGGCGCTGGCCCTGGCTCCACCCGCTCCAAGCCCAGTGGACACTGGGTGCTGGAAGGCAGGAGGCCTTTTCTCCTTTTCTTTTTTTTTAAAAAGAATTTATGTGAAGAATATAGTTGGTTTTTTTTTTGTATTTTTCCAGTTCTTTGATTTATGTAATTAATTTCATATTTATTAACCATTTGTATTTCTTCTTTTTATAAATTACTGGTTCATCTCTCTTTTTAAGGCTAGTCATTCTTTTCATATTAAGTTGCAAGAATTCTTTGCATTTTAAGAATATTAACCATATATACATCATATAGATGGGAAATATTTTTTGAATTTATTATTTGCTTTTAAAATTTATTAGTGATGTTTCTGTCATTCAGACACTTAATTTTTATTATCAAATCTATAGATTTTTTATTTCTCCCTTTATTTTTATGCTATAGAAGAGCCCGCCATCCCGATTATACAATTATATAAATTTTCACTTATTTTTCAAGAGTTTGATGGTTTTATTGTTTATATTTAATTTTTATTTCACCTAGAATTTATGTCATTTTTGGCATAAGGTAGGGATCTTATTTACATTTTTTCAAATAAATCACCCATGACCCAAGCAATATTTATTGAATAATTCATCCTATCTTCCACGAAACACCTCTTTAAGCTATAAATACTTATAGATATCTCTTTAATACTGTAATTATTTGTTCATGGTTTATTGTATTAGAACTTTCAGAACAATGCTAAACAATAGTAGTGAACACAAGGTGTCAGCGTCTGGATGCTTGTTTTATTGTGAAAACCTCTAAAGTTTTAATATTAAGTGTATGGGTATATGGATAGATAATCTTACACAGAGCTTTTTCTTTGTTTTGTTTTTAGGTACCCTAATAACAATCCAAGGCAGAATCTTCACTGATGTCTATGGAAGTAATATAGCACTAAGCTCCAATGGGAAAAATGTTAGGATTTTAAGGTAAGTTTCTGATGTGGAAACATATTCTTATAATTCATAAATGAGATATGATATCCCATGAATAATGGGTCCAATGATATTAAAAACCACTACAATGTGGCGGAATTAACTAGTGGTTTTCAGCCATATTAGAGGAAGAAAAATAGACTGTTGCCATGATTCATTGACATAGAAACAATGGCCAGTATACCTTTCTCTTTTAGTATGACATAATTGCTTATTTTTCTATGATGGATTTTATTTATAGAAGGTACATGGAAGCAAGTCCAATAGTAATTAAGCTGAAGTCACAGAACTTCATCACTGGAGAATTTTGTTACTTAATCTTCTAACTGGCTCATTTTGTACATATTAAACAAAAACCTCTGAAGCCTGGAAGTCCATCACTTAGTCAAGGTCAGGAGGAGAACACGAGTCTCCTAACAGGCAATTTGGCACTTCTTCTACTACATGTCATGTATGGGACAGTGCTGAAACTAAAAACTGTCAATAATTTATTAACAGGCTAGGATTTGAATCCTGGTTCCTCCATATACTAACTGTGGACCATCTGGTAACATTGGCTGTTTACCTAACATCGAAAAGTATTAGTTTCCACCTTTTAGGTAGGAAACTAGCACTGTCACTAGAGTTATCTTCCTCTAGCATAGGTGGGGTTATCTCAGTCCTGCCTTGAAAGACTGGAAGTCCTGTTCATTTCCTACAGAATCAGTATCATAGCTTTCAAGATGCTTCATGCTTATTGAATACATATGTAAAATGAATAAATGGGTAAATAATAACTCAGACAGCACACATACACGTACATATGCATATATAATTTTGTAAAACATGCAATTTGAAAGGTTTTACTAAATGAAATAAAGATAATTTATCTGGCATTCTGTGGGGTAGAACTCTCAGTTAAATCACATTTGTATGAATCTATAATATTCTACAAATATTCATGTTGATCTTATAATAAAAGAGCTACTAAAATAGAGAAACAAATATTTAACATTTTATATGGACAGTTTAGTATAAATAAAGATTTTTTCTATTTCCATATAGTTGAGTATTATGAATGTCTTTTTTTTAAATTGAAGTATAGTTGATTTACAATGTGTTAATTTCTGCTATACAGCAAAGTGACTCAGTTATACATATATATACATTCTTTTTTTATATTCTTTTCATTATGGTTTATCCCAGGACATTGAATATAGTTCCCTGTTACACAGTAGGACCTTGTTGTTCATCCATTCTATATGTAATAGTTTGCATCTACTAACCCCAAACTCCCAGTCCCTCCCTTCCCCCCACCCCCTAGTGTTATGAATGTCTTATATTCCAATTCTTAATTTGGGTTCTCTAAGTCATCCTTTCCCTAATGATGGCAGAAAAGAGAAAGTTTAACTTTCAAAGTGATTCCTTTTCTTTCTCCACTGTAGTTGAAATTTACTTCTGTTTAATACAAAGGAATGGATAAGAATTATTTCATGAAATCACAGAATCACAGTCAGAAGAGACCTCAGAGGGCAGGCTACCCAGCCCCTATACTCTGGTAACCCTGAGATACTATATATAAATAGAAAAAAATTCACACACCTGTTAATAGGAGGGGCAAAGGTTTTAGAGCTGCATTTATCTCATTTCTACCACATTCATTGTGACACTGGGGCCCTCAAGGCATTTCATTGTGCCTGAATTCTGTTACCAGGAAACAATGGGCCGAGTCCTGGGTAGGACGTCAGGAGACGCAAGTGCTCAAGCTGCTTTTGCTTCTCACAAGTCTTGTCAATTTGGCCAAATCTCCAAATTCAGACCAGGTACAAATGATAGAGGACATGCAAATAACTGAAGGACCTAGTGCCTACTAAGGCACTTTTGGTCTAAAAGATCAGATGAGAAAAAAAGTTAAATATATGTATTTAAGGCCAAATAAGTTAGTATTACCATAGAAAGGCAAACCCAGACCACTTTGGGAATTACGGGGTGCGGTTAAGAGCACACGTTGGAGCAGGACTGTCTGGGTTTGAATTCCTGCTCTGTCCCTTACTGGCTGCAGGCTTGGGCAAACTACTTAACCTCCCTGCCTCAGTCTCTTCATCTGTAAAATGGAAGGGTAATAGTTACTAACCCATAAGGTAGTTGCAAGGACTAAATGTGGTAAGTGCCTGTAAATGTTTGCTGCTGAATTTATTATTTAGTTGCAGTGAGGCAAGAAGTTAGAAAGAGAATATGAATTCATAAATCTCTAAAATGGTTACAGTAATTCAGTTTACTTCTTTACAACCTAACGTAATGATCAAATGAAAGAATTTGTGTGTATATTAAAAAGTTCAAAGTTCTCTGCAAATAGAAGTCTCTATTTTTTATAGTTGAGGTTTGTGTCTGGCCTTATTTTGAGTATGGGATTTGCTGTCCCAGAAGCTGGGGATTTGTTCTGATGGTGCAAAGAATGTGATAGCAGTCAGTTACCTGCAAGCCTCTGATCTCCTTGGGTTCTATCAGCCTTAAAGCAATGGGTCGACCTAGTCAGCTGGGGAAATGTGAAGGCAGATTTTCCTCTCAGCTTCTAATCCTTCTCAGCTTCTTGTTGCCATTTCATTGACACTGATGCTGTTCTCTTCATCCAATTACTTTGTGGGACCTCTGCTGTGGGCCTTGTTTAATTCTTATAGTATGAAACTTAACTAGAAAATTATATTTTGTATTTGAATTAATTGAACTTCAGGTGGAAGAGTCCCCATTATCTACATTTTCTATTCCCATAGTATTTATCACTTTCTAACGCACCAAATATGTTATTATTATCATGTTTATTGTCATTCTCCCCAAATTAGAATGTCAGTCCTATAAAGGCAGGGATCTTTGTTCTGTTCACTGATGTGTTCCAGTACCTAGAGCAAAAACTGTAACATAATAAGTGGTCAATAGATGTTTGTTGAGTGAATGAATGATGGATAATAATAAGTGATTGGGAAAAAAAATATAAGGTAGCAGTAAACTTGGTGGGAGGAGAGCATTTTGAAATGATGTATTAAACACAACTTGATCATTTCCAATAACATATTTATACAGAGTTTATATTGGAGGAATGCCCTGTGAACTTCTCATACCACAATCTGATGATTTGTAAGTAATTCAAATAATTTTCTTTAGAAAAATAAATAATAGATGTAAACATACTAGATTTAAATAGTAATTTCTAGCAATATTGCATAGCTGAATGCTTTATAATAGTATAGATTGCAATATTTTTATAGTAAATTATCAATCATTTATATAGTTAGTTGTAACCTGATATCTACTACCTCCAGTATAGTATGATATGAACTGCTTTTAGATTATTTTGAGAAAGATGTTTTGAGAAATACCTTTATCAAATAATTGTTTCACTTGGTAATGTTTTAAATTCTTTAAAAGGGATATCAATGGGGATAACCAAATTAATTACAAAATATTTAATTTTCAAATGAAGTTTTATTCAAATAACTTCAACCAAGACTGGGAAGTATTTTCATTTTACAAAAATTTTTGTTGTAGCAACAGTTTCTATCCTGATACATATTCTGAAATTCATAAGATGTTTTTAAGGGAAACACAATATTTTAAAACTTTAGTATCAATATAAACTTTGAAATTAACATATATATTTTATTAGGTATGGTCTAAAACTAGATCACCCAAATGGAGACATGGGTTCTATGATTTGTAAGACGACTGGAACTTACATTGGTAAGTGTCAGTCTTCATTCTTCATTGTTCTCAGAAATGCCTATTTCCTTGTTTTGTTTTCTCTTAGACCTCTCCTGTGGCCTCATCCCTTTTTTTTTAAATTAGCATTTCCTCTTTACCTTGGCTTCTTTTCAGTGTCATGTAAGCATGTATGAATTACCTTTTTCTAAGGTTGACATTGAAGTAAGCTTCTTCAAGTTTCTTTTTTCTTTTCTTCTGTCATCCAGATGATTCCATTACTAATTTACCTGTAGCTTTACTTTTACTCTGCTTTTTTCTCCTTGCTCTATGTACTTCAGACTCATAAACCTTTTAGTTGTTGAATCAGCTTTATTCCTTCTGTCTCAGGACCTTTGCAAACTTCCCATCCTGAGAGTTTCAGATAAAACGTCATGTCTTCAAAAAGCCTTATCCCCAGCCTTACATTCTCAAAGTTCGTCCTCCTTTTCCTTGATAGCTTTATCACAGTTTTTAGTTCTCTGTGTCATTGCTTTCTCCACTTGGCAGTGTGCTCTTTTTTTTTTTTTTTTTTAAATTAATTTATTTATTTTTGACTGTGTTGGGTCTTCGTTTCTGTGCGAGGGCTTTCTCTAGTTGTGGCAAGTGGGGGCCACTCCTCATCGCGGTGCGCGGGCCTCTCACTATCGCGGCCTCTCTTGTTGCGGAGCACAGGCTCCAGACGCGCAGGCTCAGTAGTTGTGGCTCACGGGCCTAGTTGCTCCGCGGCATGTGGGATCTTCCCAGACCAGGGCTCGAACCCGTGTCCCCTGCATTGGCAGGCAGATTCTCAACCACTGCGCCACCGGGGAAGCCCGGCAGTGTGCTCTTTGAGAAGAGCAAACTGTGTGCTCACCCTGCATCTCTTAACCCGTAGCTGAGTGTCTGACCCAATTAAATAGCTGTTAAATGAATGAAAGAAAATTGAGGGCAATATGGTTACATATATATTCTTTTCTTCTTCTTCATTCATTATTATATTTTGTCAGGTTTTCCTGGTTATAACCTTGAGACATATTATTTTGTATATCTTAAAGTACTAGGTACTTTAAGATATTTCAGTTTTCATTTCTTTGAGGATTAGTAGATGGTTGCATAATTACAGTGTTAATTTTATACTTCTTTTCTTTGTTTTAAATCAGCTTTATAATACGTAGTTATTGTTCTCCTGTGATTGAGAATTTAATCGATTGCATATTTTAATTAATTCCAGGTCATCACAATGTCAGCTTCATCTTGGATAGTGATTATGGAAGGTAGGTCATTTTGTAAATAATAATTTTCATAATTAATTCAACTGGGTAAATAAAATAAAAGTGTATATTTACTTTGTGCTATATAGATCCCTAGATTAAAAAATTAATCACTTTCTTCCCCCAAATTAACATTTAAGGGATCTATAACTCCTGTTCACTCATAATTTGTGCCTCAGACATGGCCTTCCAATTGTTGGGAAATCTAGCATTACCTAAAACAATAAATAAAAAAATATTTGATTGTGATTTTATAAAGTTTTATTTTATGTTTTGTAGTCCTTCTTATTTAATTAAAATTGTTTTGATAGCTAAGTAATTAAATTTTGATTTGAACTAATGTAAGGATAAATAAAACCTCATGGTTAATATTACCTGATAATGGTTTTCTCTTAAAGTATCAGGACAAATAGAGTTGTGAAAGATGGTAGTTATAGCTTTTAATTGTTCATTTTAACATCAATGTTAATAACTTATATTTATGATTTTTAGTAAAACTAGAATTTATTTCCAGATATCCTACATCCTAATTTCAGTCAGAAAGACCATCACACGCTTACAGAAATATCAGAATATGCAAGTCTCAACACATGCTGCAAATGTCATATTATAGATAATAATAATGAACATTTAGTAGCAGGCATGGTGTTAAGCACTTTACATATATTATCTAGTTTAATACTCCCAAAGAACCTATAAATTGAATGTTATCATCCAGCCCGTATTGCACACTGGGAAAATGAGGCTTAGGAACATTAAATAATTTGCCCAAGGATATTCAGCCGGTAGGAAGCCGAGCTAGAATGTGAACCCCTGCAGTCTGACTCCAGGGCCTAAGCCTTTTATTCCAGCGCTCTGCCATGACTGATGGAGGGTTTCAGTCACAGAAACACATCTCATCAGTATTTAACATCCTGACTCAGGATTCTCTGACATGGTGGCATCACCCCACTCCTGGAGCATTTGCAAATGTGGGGGGGGTGGCATTTGTTGGCTGTCCCACTAGCTATAGCATGCTAATGGCCTTTTATGGGCAGGACCATGATGTGCCTGGGAAAATGAGCTGGTTGATAGAAATCCAAATAAGGCACAAGATTTAGCCATCCAGTACTAATATATCAGTAGTAGACCAATGATAAAATAGGTCTATTGATTTCTTTTTTGTCTCTGAAGAGAGACTCAGTGCTTAGAAGTTTGGAAAGAGTGGCAATATTGTAATCAGAGTAGATGTTATTCCTGTTCATTGTTTACAGACTGCAAGAGAAGGGTGAGATTTGGTCCCTGCATGTATGGAAATGCAGTTGAGTCGGTGAAACCAAATCCATTATCACCGTATTTAGACATGAGCTAGTTCTAGACACCTAGAGGCAATATGTTTATTACCAAGTTATAAACCTAGGCTGGACACTTTTTTTTTAAATTGTGGGTCCCCAAAGCACAGGGACTGTATTTTCTTTTTTAAAAAAATTTTTATTATTATTTTTTTGGGGCTGTGCCACGCAGCTTGCAGGATCTCAGTTCCCCAACCAGGGATCGACCCCAGGCCCTGGCAGTGAAAGCACCAAGTCCTAACCACTGGACCGCCAGAGAATTCCCACTGGACACTTCATTATAGAATAATATATACTGCACTAAAACCATGAAGAATATTATAATTCAAGATAAGCCAGAGTGGATGATATGTAAACGGTGCTAAGATTTACCTTTATGATTTACATGGGGCAAATGACACAGTCCCATGACTTAACTGTGATTTGCTGCAAAGACATGGCCTACTTACATATAATTTGATAAGATAAGACAATAGGATTTTATTGAAAATACTAGAAAAATATGTCAGAAGCAACAATTACTCAGTTTTAAATTATTTCATGAACTATATATGGTTCTTTTATGCTCTCAATGTCATTCTTCCTAAGGTGAGAAAAGTGAATTCTTAGTCCTGAGTCTGTATGAAAGGTACTAATTGCCAAATCCATCATATGTCTCTCAGAGAAATAATTACCCAAAAATAGAACGTTTGAGTGATCAAGCTTGAATGTGATTAATAAGTATACGTAAGTCAATATGTGGCATTAACATGCCCCCAATTTTCAATTTTAAAAAGTCAGAAAATTTGCACATATATAGGCAAAAATATTGCATAAAATTGTTAATTCTGTGATCTTGACTTACAATCATTTTTTTCTTTTTTAAGCCAATGGATTTCCTTTTGTATTAGTGTCTCAGAATTTAAGAAATTGTGTTTCTATATAAAACAATCTTATGAATTTAAGATAACTGTTAAAAATATGACGTTTACTACTTAAGAGCCTAGTTTTAAGATTACATGGCATTTAAAAAAAGTTGTCATTTTATAAGTTATAAAATTCATATTTTACAAATTTCAGGAGCATTCCTGAATATCAGATGAACCAATTAGACACTATTGTGGCACCCGTTCTGTATTTCATTTTTTTTTTTTTTGAAGTTTAGTTATTTACAATGTTGTGTGCATTCTGTATTTCTTTTAATAACCAACCTTCTCTCTTCTATTACCCCAAGTTCAAACAACAGCTGTTCCCAACTGATAAGGTTTAGATGAGGCTCGCTTAATTGAGAAATGCCTAGTCATTATCAATGAATTAGTGAAAATCACCTCAGTGTCATACCAAATAAATTACATTCAAATTTTATTTCAGGAGGCAATTTTCCCACCAACTTAAAAAGCAGAGTTAATTTTTCAGATGCAGGATCTGACCACAGACAACATTGTCGGAACTGGCATCATTTCAGATCTTTGAGAAATCAACTGAAAAGCTTATAACATAAAAATATAAAATCTAGTATGAACTTCTTAAATAACTAATTTAGCATAAAATATTTTCAGGGACTCTTTAGCTTTGCAAATGCACTTTATAATGCCTGTGTTAGACTTATAGGGAGTTAACTCTTGGTCTCCACCACAAGATTTGCATTATCCTTTTAGATTCCAGTTCATTGTGTTATAATTATGATGAATGGGTTTAGGGTCTTAATATTAGAATTTCTTAACTTTTCTAATTATGAATTTAATTGAGGTAATTAAGAGAACAGCATTTAATTTTAGGATCAGATTTCTTCCTTTCCTAACCCTCTAGACTATGGAAGTGCAAGTATGTATCTGTCAAAAATATGAATAGGTTCTGTGTTTATTAAGGGTGACTTAACTCTGGTGGACTGTTGTGAACTTGCTCTCATCCATCTGTATTCTCATGTAAGTTAGTGGCAAGAGAGGAGAACTGTGTAGTACCCAGGGCTCTGGACTCAAACTGCCTGGGTTCAAATTCTGTTTCTGCTACTTACTGTCTTTGTGATCTTGACTAAAATAAAAATTCTCTGAGTTTTACCTACCTCATGGGATATAAAATTAAAAATTTAATAGCATAATAAATTAAAAGCTTAAAAAATCTTAGCTTAAAAGCTTAAAAATCTTAGCATACCTGATAAGTGTTCAATAATGTTAGTTATTCTGACAGTAAGTGGGTTATAAGAGCATAGAGTGCCCTGGGGTGGTCATCAGTAGAGCCCAGCTTTTATGAAGGGCAATCCTCCTGTCTGTTTATTTTTTATGTTAATATAAATTCTTACTTTATTGAAGTATAATTTGCATATAATAAAATGTACGTATTTTAAGTGTGCAGTTCAGTGAATTCTGACAAATGTATCTTCATGTATTTGTATATTTGTGTAATCAATAACTAAATCAGGATGTAGAACATTTTTATCCTCCTGAAAAGTTCTTTCCTGCTCCTTTGTAAATTATGATATGATTTCTATCACTAAAGTAAAAAAAAAAAAAAAGAAACAGTTTCCTAAAATAAAGGTCATGTTTAAAGCAAGAATTTTTACTTTTTTTAAACAGGAGTTTACCACAAAAAATGGCATATTTTGTTTCTTCTCTCAATAAAATTTCAATGTTTCAAACATATGCAGGTATGTGACCTTTCTGTGTGTGGGGTAGGGGGCGGGAGAAGAGATTTATTTCATCAAATCAAATACAACAGTGACTGTAAAGTGTACTACATTATGTTATGTAATTCTAAGAAAGGAAACACACCTAAGATGAGGAGTGAAATAGGAAGTCCTGACATTAAGCTACGATCCCGAAAACTACATTTCTGGTGTAAGGTTGATTGAGAAATACACTTATCACACTAAAAGAGACAGCAGGGAAACTTGTGCATCTCAACTTGGGCTGTTGATCAAGGGAGGAAAAAAAAAATCTCTGCTGTCAATTTAAACCACAAACCAGCACTCTCTGAGACTTATGCTCTCAGTGTGGTCCAAAAGAATCCTCAAGCAGATCATAATTTATTTTAATTTAAAGAGGTCTCAGGTTTGTAGTGCCTCTAGGAGAGTGTCAGAAGCAAACACAAACCCTTCTGGAAGAACTGTACTTCCTTCCAGGTCTGGGATGATTCAGATTTCAAAGATGTTCAAATGTGAAAAAAATGTATATCTTGGAATCAATCAAATATGATCTATCCTGGCTTTTTCTAGAAACTTATTTAATGTGAAACTCCTATGTAAAAATACATAGAACTTTGATAGATTGAACTAATAAGGATAAATTTTAATAAGAATCTACAATGTGTCATTCACTGGGCTATTTTACCAATATACCTAAGACTTTTATATATAAAGCCACAAGAATTCCAATCATAGTTAATATATTAGTCTATGAAAAAAATATAAATATAAGATGTTGGCCCATAAATATAAGGAAGATTCATTCTTCAAGAGCATAGAGAAGAAGCTGTTCTCTATGCCTTCCTGTTTTCTTTTGGAACCAAACATCTATGCTCAGCCCAGGTTTTCCTTGTTCTCTGGATCCTTCTGTTACCAGTGTCTCTTCAGTACTAGTTACCACTAACGCCTGGTCCCCAGAAGATGTAGGTCTCTGTGAAAGCCATGTTTATAGTCCTCTTTGCAGGACTGCATCAGAGACAAAATAATGAAACACCTGATACTTTCATTTGGTAATCCAGTACCTTCACTGTGTTATGTACTATGGCTAGGTAATTTGGAAAATTGGTAAAAATCAAACATTCGTGTTTATGTGCAGTATTCATGACATTGTATTTCTTGTCCTTCCCCTCCCCCTCCCAGAGGTCACTACGATTTCACCTTCACAAGGAAGCATTCAAGGCGGCACCATGCTAACAATAAGTGGACGGTTCTTTGATCAGACAGATTTCCCAGTCAGAGTTTTCGTTGGAGGTATTTTTCATGATTTTTAATGAAAGAACGAATCCTTCCTTTTCTTTAATAATTTCTAAGAAGAATGGCAGTCTTTTCTTAATTAATGCTTAATTTAAAAGCTGTGTATTTTCAGATGGGCATTTGGTTCTGGGGGCTTGATGCTTTTCCCACTGCACTTCTCCAGTGAGGACCACTCCTTGCAGCCTTATATGACCAGGATTTGGGCTTTGAGGTCAGCACCGAAGGGCACTGCATGGCAGCATCATGGCTGCCATCAACAAATTCCTCACCACACTTAGTGACACACGTACCTTCTATTTAATAGACTCTTAAATTACCTTTTTGAACTGTTATTATTTCTTAATGGGTTAGGTAATTATGGGAAAATTTAAAGTGGTATTTAGGGATACTCTCCTCATCCCCTTGTCATATACGGTGCCTTATCTGGACATCAGTAATTACAGATGATATTGGCCTTAGAAAGAGCATCAATTAATGTGTTATATGTTCACAGCTGCACATCAGGCTTGATTCTCTGGTTATGCATCACTTTTATATGTCTGGTCCAGATCTGTTCAGAGGTAGGGTGCTAGGCAGCTCAAATAGGAAGTTGGGGATGAATGTAACGGGATCTTCCCACTCAGTTATAATGACCTTACCTACCTTGACACGCAGGGGACAGGATATCTGCCCATGCATCTGGCACGTAATTTTTCTGACAGAGCCCGCTGCTTAGGTACTTTCTACTTTTAAGGAATCTGCTAATGAGCCAGGCAAAATGTGATTTCAAGAAAAGAAATTCATAGAACGCAACCTCGTGTAACAGTCATATAATGTCTTTCCTGTCCCCATGAATCCTCGCTGGCCACCTGCATAGGCCAAAAGATTTTAAACTTTCATATACTATGTTATTCTGATCAGATACTATATTTTAAATATTAGAAGCAGGGACATAAAATATCTTTAATATATATAATATGTTTTACGATCTGATATTATGATACAGCTGATATGCGAAGATAACATGTTAAATTTTTTTTATCATATTTCATTGCCATTAATGTTACAGCCAGATTTGAGCTTTTGAATCCTCAATAATTTCTTGAAAATAATGATTGGTTTTTGTGTCTTTCCTTTGCTCCAAACAAAATGGGTTAAGTTAGTTTAATATACTGTTAAAAGGTACTGTTTTCTAGTTCAATGATCTTGCATTCACAAAGCATTCAAAATAGTGAAAGGTTGTGTTGAAGTATACATTTTCCAGGGCACCAAACAAAATGTGGCAAAGATGCTTTCCTCCATTTCCCTTGCTTCACTGTTCATGGGTTATTTCCATTTCAGTAAATAGTTAATGAGGGCTGACCTTACATGAGGCATTGTGAGGAATACATGGGGGTCTAAAACGTACACTCTTACTGAAGTCTAATTGTGCTTATGTATAACAACTCTTATTTAGAATCTTGTCTGTTTTGGTTTCCATCTGTCTGTGAAAATACCACTTACAAGTTATTATTCCTTTTGTTTTCATTTGAAAAAGTTGGACAAAACCACCATTAACCTAAGAGGACCGGGATCATCTACTTTTGTAAATTCTGAACATCATTGATTTATTCAGAAACTTTCTCCAAGGAACAAAACATAAGGCTTTGCTTTGGACCCAGATAAAATATCTTACAGTGACATCATTTTATCAAATTTTGTATTTTGTTTCTCAGAAATTATGAAATATTCTAACTCAGACTTGTGAGATTTTGCCAGCAAAATGTAGCCTTGTGGAAGTATGACAATTGATGAATGCTAAAGCTTTCATAGAGAATATGTAAAGGAAATTAAGACCCTTCAACTTTGCCTCTTGCTTTTGCAACTTAGCTTTGATTGAAAAAACACTCCAAGATAGGCTGATGTGGTTTGCATTCTGAAGCTCTGTAGTAATAGTTCTGCCCTTGCTTCTCTGTAGGTCAAGCCTGTGATATTTTGAATGTCACAGAAAATAGCATATGTTGCAAGACACCCCCTAAACCTGATATTCTCAGAACTGTATATCCAGGTAAGTCAACAAAAGGGAGAAGGACCATTTCTATATTTGCATAAGAGGAATATTATTGATAGATATCTTTAGTGTCTTAGTCCGTTTAGGCTGTTATAACAGAATAGCATAGACTGGGTAGCTTATAAACAACATTGATTTCTCACAGTTCTGGAGGATAGGAGTCAAAGGTCAGAGCACTGGCACATTGGGGATGTGGTGAGGACCTGCTTTCTCACAGATGAGGCCTTCTCAGGGCTAGGGAGAAGAGACCTCTGTGGGGGCTCTTTCATAAGGGCACTTATCCTATTCATTAGGCCCTACCTCCTAATACCATCACATTGGGCATTAGGTTTCAACATCTGAGTTTTCAGGGGACCCAAACATTCAGCCCGTAACATAGTAACAAAAAATATTATTTGAATTTTTTAGAATTTGTAGCGAGAATTATAATAAATTTCTTCCTAGTTTTTTTCTTTATACTTTCTGGATTAGGAAAAATTTTCTATTAATATAGCTGCATCAAGGCTGCACCAGTGGAGGTAAACCTGGCCTAAATTACTCAGATACCCTGTGAAAACTCTATTGATAGAGTATGAGGGTGCCTTTATTTCAGATCAAATGATTATTACTAAATTTTGGTACAGACTACATGGAAAATTTTAAAATGCTTTATTCCTGGTTAAAAAATAAATGGCAGAGGTTAAATCCTTATTTGTCTAGAATGATTTAGGCATGATCACAGGGATGAGAGAAACGGAACACAAAATTCTTTTCAGATTTTCGCCTGTGACCAGTGAAAGTGCGCCTGATGGCCTTGATATCTGCAACTAGACCACTGTGATGCTGTGTATGTGTGTGCGTGGATTCTGTATCTCATCCTGTGCACTCAGTGAAATCAGTTTATAATTGTGTCATTGATTGGTATTTGAAGCCAAATAAATTCATTTTATTAACCTCTTAAATGTCCTTGTTTTGAATGATATTTAAAAAATGACCAGTTTAAGAGGAGAATTTTGATATTTATAATTGATTACTTTAAAGAAAGTTGTATATACCAGAGCATGCTGCTGCTATAAAAGGTTGAAGTGCTCAAGCTTTTCTCTCACCAGACTCAGGGGAAGAGTAGTAGCCATTATTTTCCAGATTCAGGCACTCCAGACAAGCCTAAGGCTGCTGAACCAAGGCCTGAGCCTGATTGATTGTTGTTGTATTTTAAAGAAGAAAAATAAAAAGTGAGACGGCTCATTATGATTAGGAAAAAATTACACTGGCAAGTGTAAGTTCACTTTAATGAGAATGTTCTCTCTCTGATTCTGTCCAAGAAGGAGGAGAAATCCTAGAGCAAAAGTAATGTTAAAAAGAAGAAAAACAAATACTGACAGAAATCTTAAGGCCAACAGTGTCTGTTCTTTGAGCCATTAATTGAGTAACTTTTATTAGAGAGAATAATCAAGGTGAAGATTTTGTAATCAAATGGTCTGAATCTTGAAGTTTTGAGTCTTGACTATATACAGCAACATCAGTCATATCAAAAATAATAATTATTATATTATTACTATCTTATGTAAAGCATTCACTAAGTACCAGGTATTTTACATATACATGATAGCTAATCCCCATAGCAGCCATGCCAATCATAATATTACTCTCATTTTACATATGTAGAATCTGAGGGACAGATATGTGAAATAATAAATTGCAGACTGTCTTAACAGCGGTCTATCCTCTGGGTACAGATACACGTAGAGATATGTGTAATTGTTTTGTTTACACACATGCTGTAAAAATGTGAATAGAAATAGAATACCTATAATCACTACCCAAGTAAAAGACATTGAGATACCGCATGAAAATTCTGATGAAAGCCTTCTTTTATTTTGTTATGTTCAGGTGGGAGAGGCCTAAAGCTTGAGGTATGGAATAGTAGCCGTCCAGTACGTCTTGAAGAGATACTCGAATACAATGAAAAAACTCCAGGGTACATGGGTGCCAGTTGGGTAGATACAGCTTCCTATCTTTGGCCTATGGAACAAGATACATTTGTTGCACGCTTCAGTGGATTTTTGGTGGCTCCAGATTCTGATGTTTATAGATTCTACATCAAAGGTGATGACCGTTATGCTATTTATTTCAGCCAGACTGGACTTCCCGAAGATAAGGTAGGGAAGCCACAGAATACTACTTGATACTATAGAAACAATATGATAACCTTTATACATATCCCATTTATTCTACACCAAAACCAATGAATATATTAACAAACTTATGTGGTGGGTTCTTGGCTATTTTAACACATGTGGTATGAACCATAAAGTTGTTAGAAAACCCATTGCCTAAAAGAAAATGCTTTACCATACCTAAATTTTCTCTAACAAAAAAAAAACACATACGTTTCCTTTAAAATTGAAGATTATTTTTACTATGAAAGAATTATAGTCACACATAGGAAATTTGGAGAAGAGTACAAGTATTTCACTATCCTGGTAGATCTGTTTCACTATTACTTGGTCATGAGATTAAAGTCTATTATCTCCTTTTGTCTGTATTTTGTTTCTTACATAAATAGGATCATACATCCAATTTTATAGTCATTTTTGTCATGTATTAGTATTTTCACATATTATTAAATGATTTATATAACACCATTTTTGATGACTGAATAGTATGCTGTTGCATGAGTTTACTACCTTTCCCCATACTGATAAGTTTTTAACTTACTTCTGATTTTTTATGACCACAAATCAAACTCAATTGAACATTTGTGTTCATTAAATTATTCTGTATTTTATGTTATTTCTTTAGGACAGTTTCACAAATGTGAAACTAATGAATCAAATCATAAGAACATTTTATGAATCACTATATATATGGCAAGGTTGTCTCCCAAACTGGATGAACAAGTTTAAATTCCTGCCTATAACACATGAATTCCAATTTTACCGTAGCGTTTCAGCATGTTTCCTTTAAAGACAGTATAGTCATTTCTAATGGGAAGCCCAAAGTCTTCTCTATCTAGTATGCAGACCCAATTAGTAATCTTTGGCATCTCTCAGACTTCCTTTTAATGATCTCATTTGGATTAAGTCCCTCAAATTCTCGGCAGAACAAAAGAATATTTTAGTTAACAATAACAACCTTCTCCCTGTATGGATCTTTAAATTTCCCATTTGCAATTCTAATTGTGGAAAAGCTATGTTCTATGTGTGTTCATGGAATAGTGGAGTTGATGTTAGTTAAAGGTGGAAGGGGTGAAGTGAGCTTTGATAATTTTTTAAAATCCACTTCATCATGAAAAACAGGTATTAGAAGAAAAATGTGAAATATTTTCACATTTTTCTGTTCATAAAAGTTCGAAGACTGACAGAAAAAATAAATGATAAATAAATGCTGAAAAGGCTTATTAATAAGTTCTTTTCTCCCTCTCTCTCTCTCTCTCTGTCTCTCTCTGTCTTTTTGGGATAAGGTGAGGATTGCCTATCATTCTTCCAATGCCAACAGTTATTTTTCCAGCCCAACACAAAGATCAGATGACATTCATCTTCAAAAAGGAAAAGAGTAAGGTTTTTTTCTTTTCTTTAAATTATTGTGTAATATTTAAAAACTATAATTTTATATATAAAAATATTTTCAATTTGTTTTATTGGTAGAAGTGATACTAGTTTATTGGTTTAATTTATAATTGGTCATTCTCTATAATTTGTTAAGTTTTGTTTCTATATTTTCAAGCATACTGGCATTCAGCTAACCAGGAAAATTTGAAATCTAAATTATTCCTGTTGCAGAAATTACAATTTTGTGAAATTTACTTAATCCTGCTTTAGTTTCTTATTAGGACCTTTCAGTCAATCCAGCTGTCTAATTTCTCTTCTCCTATTTTCTCTATTGCTAGAGAAAAATCACAAAAACCACATGGATTTGTACCATAATTAATGTATATTTAATATTCTCTTGATTTATTCCAGACCCTGGACCAAGTACTAGAAATTTAATACAAAGGATATTAAAATATATTCCCTGCCCTTAAGGAGTACTTGTTTAGTGCTGAAAGGTCAATTCCAGGGAGAAAATGAGGATATTATTCAAATAGCTAATAATCCCATTCGAAAAGTCAATTCAGGATTCCTAGAAAACAGGGAGGTAAAAGATGATATATGCAAAATAGCTAAGTTACATGGAGAACATCAAAAGTTTCATTGAAATTTTCTTCCATTTACCATTTGTATCTGTTAGGTTTTGCTGTGTAAGAAACCATTCCCCCAAACTTAGTAGCTTAAAGCAACCCAGTTTTGTGATTAGCTGGGTAGTTCTTCTGATCCTGACTATTTAGTTGGTGATTAATGGTCCAGGATGGCCTCATTCACATATCAGGAGCCTCAGCTGTCCTGATGGGAACTGAGATATCTGAGATGTCTCACTCCACATGGTCTCTCATCTTCAAGGAGGCTAGCCCAGGCTTGTCACAGTGTCCCAGCAGTTAAGAGGGCAATTCCTAATGCACAAGTACTTTTGAAATTCTGCTTGTTTCATATTTGCTAATATCCAATTGGCCAAAGCAAATGGCCAAACTTAGATTTGGTGGGTGAAGAAATGCACTTCACTTCTTGATGGGAGGAGTTGTTGTTGTTTTTTTTTTCCATTTACCACGTCACCTTTCCAGATATTGATTAGATTATGCTCATAGGCAGCACCATGAAGATGTGATGGAGCTGGACAGAGAGGGTTGGGATCAATGGTACCTGAGAGAAATCACACTAAGTGTTCTCACTAAAGTCTTAGGAATAATAAGCTTTCCATTCTTTTTCTCCTCCTCCTTCTACTATCACTTCTTTCTAAACTTAAGCATTTTCTTTTTTAACCAAGTTCACTGGGCCAATTCAGAGTAAATGGAATACCTCGTTAATTCCTATTGCTATTAAGTGTCAATACACCTTCAGGCTTTGCCTTGACCTTGGAAAATGAGTCCAATTTACCTGCTTGGCAAGAGCACAGAGCTTGCATGAAGGTGACTTGTAATACATCTGGCTCTTGGTATCTGTGCTTCTGCAAACTAGCTTGAAATTTACACTGGCACTTATAATGATGGTTGTGTATTCTGAAATTGAGGCCACTCATGCTGGCTTATTGCACAGTGGTCCCTGGGACCTTTCCAAAGGTAGCTTGTCTTGCCAGTTCATTTTACTCAAAAAATATAGCCTTATCTCTAAGTGCATATCGCTTTGGTCACCCACTTTCTACTTTGAATCCTACCTCAGTGACTAACTTTTAAATAATTTTTCAATCTTTAAAGTTCTCTTAGTCTCTGTTATTCATATGATCAAACAGAATAATAATACATATTTTACAGGATTTTGTGAATATTAAATATAATAATGTCTGTGAAGTGCTCAGTTTAGTGTCTAGCACATAGAAAGTGCCTTAAAATATTTTTAAGCTGCCAGTAAGGATACAGAATTTAATGGTTCTTCTCCGAATCCTGCCCCCTAATTAGTATTGCCCACCTTGATTTGACAGAGCTGGCAAACAGGTTCTCAAGGCAGCCAAAAGCCTGATGTAATCCTCCAGTATCAGTTCTATGGGGGAAATGACCCAGAGCCCCAGCATCCTTGCCAGATGGGAGATAATAAATACCCCTCATTCACAGTCTCACATGAACTGTGGATACTTATTCTCCATTTACAAGAGTATCTGTTGAATGATGTGAGGCAATTTAAAGGAACTCCTAGCTGGCCTCTCCAACGATGGGAGCAGTGGTTACACTGACAGAGATTTAGGTAGGGAAGCAGTAGCTTTTCACTCACCTGTAACAGCTGATTAGTGAACACCTTATCCTGGATAGGCATTTGGATGATGGGCACGGGGCCTCAGGAATCAAGAATTCCAAATTTAAGGTGTGAATCTCATCCAGCTTATTAGAGGGCCATCATCAATCTAATCAGTAAAAGTTTCCTGCGGCAGTGTGTTGTTTCCCGAGTTACAAGGGGAGACAATATTTAAGGAACTTAGAGTAAGAACTTTCATCGGTGACACATACAACCACTCAGATACAAAATATATGGTATGTCTAAGTCTGCCTGACATTTTCTTACACACGTTAAAGTATTTAACCTCTGTGTGTCCTCTGTTTTGTGCCAGGAAGTTTATGTTATAACCTACAATGTAATTTTGTTTTAAGATCCTTGAAGATAGGGGATAGTATCTTTTTCAATAAATATTTATTGACAAAACTGAATGAATTCATCGTTCTCTTTATCTGTAATGCAGATATCTTACATAATTCATTTTCTTTTAGCAAACTGCTATGAAACTTAATATTTTAATAGTTAAAATCAGGGATACTTCAATATAAATCATTTAACAAGCAGGTGTTTTATATCATATTGAAATTTTATTCATTGAAAGAAAAATTCTTGACAAGTGCTCTGGAGAAAAAGTTACATTCTTTAGTTACACTGTTTTCCAGATATTACATTGAAATCTTGCTGCAGGAGTACAGACTAAGTGCCTTTGTGGATGTTGGACTGTACCAGTATAGAAATGTCTATACTGAACAACAAACGGAAGATGCAGTGAATGAAGAACAAGTGATCAAATCCCAGTCGACAATTGTCGAGGAAGTACAGGTTTGCTGTGATTATAGATCCACTGTGTAGAAAGTAAACGCTCAAAGATAGGAGCTCTATTTGGTTATTAATTTTACTAGATAAGATACTGTTTTGGGGGAAAACAGTCATGGAAAATTACTGAATTGTGCCTTGGAATATCTGTAATTATAAACCAAAGAGTCTGTTATTTGATGACTTACACATTAAAATAGTTTATCATTTGCAATAAGATAGGGCAATGTAGAGGCATTGAATAGCTGACTTATGATGCCTTTAAAATATATTTTTCCATATAGTAAATATATGCTTTTTAAAATTGGGAAATAGGTTATAACATTGGAAAACTGGGAAACAACTAATGCAACCAATGAAGTGCAGAAGATCATGGTAACCGGCCCATGTGTGGAAGCTAATTTATGTTCATTTTACCAATATAGATTAATCTATAACATGGAAAAAACTGGTAAGTTGTAAATAATAAGGGAGATTTTATTACTCTTCATATATAGACAAAATTATAAAAAGGTGTTTGCTCTAGTCAAATTCTACTGTCTGGAAAATATAGTTTTAATAGTATGTTAGACAAAGAAGCAAAAAAATATATTATGAAGAAAACTCTTCAGACTGGAATAGAAAATGGCATCAGTAAAAACAGCTTTCAGATATATACTATTATTTTCTTCTATAAGGATCATGATAAATGCATATCTAAACACACATAAGGAATTTATGTATCTGTGACTCACAGGTGTAAGTTAATAGGAATTAAGTTCACCATTATAGAGATATACATTTCATTTTCTCAAAGACCTATGAGACACTAATTTATCTGTTAATGAAGATATTACATTTCTGTATTTTATAAAAAACCCTGAAAAAATAATTTTGCTATTTCTGTTAATTGTTTCAATGAGTAAATATTGATGAGTGCTTGCTATTTGCCAAATACAATGCTTATTACTATGGGAATATTAAAACAATAAAATATGAGCCCTATCCTCAATAGATCACAATCCAATTAATAGTCAATATTATTGAACTTGAATCAATTTCAGAATGTAATTTCATTAAGTGATAACTGATGGTACAGACTATAGATACTTTAAAGAATTCAAATATGAGACATCAGTGCTGGCTGTGATAGTGCAGAGATTTCAACTCTTTTTTTTTTTTTTTATTAAAACCCCTAATCATTTGACTTTAATTTTTTGTTAATTCATCGAAAAGTCTGGCTACCTGCTGATGCTTCTGACTTCATATTGCAATCAGCCTTGAATGACCTCTGGTCTATAAAACCGGATGCAGTTCAAGTAATAAGAACACAAAATCCTCAGAGCTATGTTTACATGGTAACCTTTATATCAACTAGAGGTAAGCATGTATTTCATTTTGCAATTCTGTAAAGTTTTTTCTAGGAAACAAGTTTGTATCCTGCGCAACTCCACTGAAAAAGGTAAAAGCTCCATAAAATGACAGAGGAAAGTAAATGGATTCATAGCCTTGATCACCTTCAGGAGAAACAGAAATAAATGGTTAATTTTTTTCTGTTGTAATTTAAATTTTAGTTGTACTTCAAGGAGTGTACAACTCCAATGCATGAGATATACACTCTATATACTACAAATACACTATCAGTATTATAGCCTACTTTACATTTAGCAAAAATTAGTGAAGATATTAATTCTGGAAATGAAATTTAAGTGAATCAGTATTTCTCAGGAGACACTAGTCTGGCTAGATCTTGTTTGATAAAAGGATTCTCTGGTCAAATCCCCATGGGAAACACTGTATACCACAGCTTCTCCTTGAAGGTTGATAGAGCTCATTATAGAATATTAAAATCCCCAAGGACTCCGGCAATGAGCAACAAGCAAAAACAACAATAAAAACAAAAACAAAACAAAAAAACAGAAAAAGCAGTGCACCTGTGTTTAATACAGCATTTTCCAAAAGTATTTGACCTCTTTATCCTTTTCAAGTAATGGCTATTAACTTCTTATTACATTTTCAAGTCTTACAATTTTTTTCTTTTAATTTTTTCCTATTTTTCTCCTGCAAGTTTTATAGTTTTTTTTTAAATTTATGTATTTAATTTGTTTATTTTTGGCTGCGTTGGGTCTTTGTTGCTGTGCGCGGGCTTTCTCTAGTTGCAGTGAGCGGGGGCTACTCTTCGTTGCGGTGCATGGGCTTCTCATTGCGGTGGCTTCTCCTGTTGCAGAGCACGGGCTCCAGGTGCACGGGCTTCAGCAGTTGTGGCTCGCGGGCTCCAGAGCACAGGCTCAGTAGGTGGCACATTGGCTCAGTTGCTCTGCAGCATGTGGGATCTTCCCGGACCAGGGGTCGAACCCGTGTTCCCTGCGTTGGCAGGCGGATTCTTAACCACTGCACCACCAGGGAAGCCCTCAAGTCTTACAATTTCAAGTGTCACATTTTCAAGTCTTAAAGCCAAGTTTAGCAACCAATTTGGGTATTTGGGATATTTAGCTCATGAAATAGGTCCCTGAATATGTGTTTGCTTTCTTTGCACAGTCACTATTTTCCAATTCATATAAGTAAAGTGTTACTTCAATGTTTATGTCTCATTTTATGAAGTTGTTAATTTGATTGTTGAGCAGAGAGTAAAGAATTTTGTTTAACATGAATTGAAGTTCTAAAAATTTCCCAAAGGTTAGATTGTCAAAATGCTATCGAAATGAAGATATGGTTATCATTGTTCTCTCAGAAACATATTTTTAGATCAGAGAGAAATTTTAAGACATCAACAGAAACCTTAAGAAATATGGTAACAAAATCATAACTGGGCAAATTCTAGGACTTTACCCAACAGAGAAAGTCAGTAGGATTCCACTTTTAAAGCATCCTCCCAAAGAAGAGAGACATGTGAGGACAAGGCCTTATTTCTCTCAGTGAGATTGTATAAACAAGGTTCACAGGCATAGGGCTATTTCCTGGAATTCATCTCTGTACTCTATTTGTAACTAAAGAAAATAGCAATTTCCCAGGCTAGCCCCTTATACTAAGATAATGGTACTGGAACAAAACTTAAAGAATTTTTGGAATATTTTATTGCCCATTGATTTTTACCTCATGATCCCAATGCCAACTTTTGTTTATCTTACAAAACTTCCTTTTATGCTACAAAAACAGAACCTTAAATATATAGCACTTTATCTGCTGTTTTGCTGTTTCTACTATGGCTAAATCTCAGATTCAAGGATCTGCATCTTCTCCATTCATCCTTTTTTTTGTGATAATACAATTCCAAATAAAACCAGTTTTGTTACATCTGAGTTTCTATTATGGATATATTGGTATTTAATTAATTAACTTCTTCAAATTCTGTTTGGTACTTCATTGCAGGAGACTTCGATCTGCTCAGTTATGAAGTATTTGAAGGGAACAATGTCACACTGGCTATTACAGAACACACCAAAGGAAAACCCAGTTTGGACACATTCACACTGAATTGGGATGGGATCACTTCTAGGCCTCTTATGCCGCAGTCATCAGAAGCTGAAGTATGCTCTGTGTTAGTTTTTTAAACAGAAAGCCACTTAAGCATCAGCCTTCTATAAAAACACATTTTAAGGAGTAGTAATACATCTCCTCCTTGGCATGGTGGGTTGGAGCCAACTAATAGTGAGTGGAGAAGGGAGGAAATATCACAATGACAGAGGGAGTGAAAGGGGAGTTCTTGGATCTGTGCCAACAGGATCCAAGTATCTGCATATGGGGCAGCTGCTCATGAGGAATGTTTGCTTGTGAATTACTGCATTTCAACAACTACCTGTACAATGAGTTTGAGTTAATATTTGTTTGATGACTGAAGATCCTGCCCTATTTTCAGTCCTTAATTCTGAATATCTGTGCTTTATCAGAGAAATGTGGTATGGAAATTATAGACCTCATGAATGTGTGCCAGTTCCTATATAATCCAGAATTATTATTTCTTAAATAATAGTAAAAGATTACAGTATATGTAGCTCTTCTTTTGAGAAACAATGCATTGCAGTATATATTTTTTCCAGTTAATTTTGCATTAATTGGGAAAACTATTCATTTGGAATCTGTTTAATTAGGTGCTAATTCATTTAGGTTTGTCTCATTGCTGTCTTTAAAAAACTACTAAACCAATATGCCTGCCTTATGTAATAACTAAATAAGCTAAGATCAGCCAGTTGGATATAACTATTGTCATTCTAAAATAAAAGTCTTGAAACAGTCATTGGATACTGTAATTATCACATATTAACTTGAAATTATTTAGGAAATGACCTCATAATTATGGCTGACATAGGAATTATGAAATTATTTTTTTAATTAATTAGTAGAATTAGTAGTTAAATTAGTAATGTTCTAACTCTTCATAAATAAGTTACTAAAGCTCATATTGTTAATTTAGTTTCAGGCAGCAGTGGAAGAAATGGTTAGCGCTAAGTGTCCACCACAAATTGCAAATTTTGAAGAAGGATTTGTTGTGAAATACTTCAGAGGTTATGAAACTGATTTTAACCTGGTATGGAATATTTAATGAACTGTGAAATGGACCAGATAAGAAATCATATAAATGTTTGGAATTTTGTCATTTTTTGAATTAGCATTAATTCCTTTAACATTTAAAGTCAAGTTGCAAGTATAATTTTGTCATACGTTTATTGGTAAGGTCTGTTCTAGCATCTTCCTGCATTATAAAATGACTCATTTGTAAAAACACACATGAATTTTCTTAATCAAGAGAAAGTAGGCAAGATGGGTAAATGTGAGATCTATAGGGTTTTTTGTTTGTTTTCTTCATTTAGCTGCAGAGTATATTCCTTTTCCTCATTGGCTTCAGAGAATACCATTTGTAGTAGAGCGTTATATAGTAAATTGCTTTCCTTGCTTCTGGTCAGTTAGTACAATGCCTAGTCATTATTTATTTCTTGATGAACTTCAAAGATTTTTCTTTGATGTACAATAAATTTAAAATATACTTAACTTCCTAATTCTTATTTTGAAGACTTGAGGAAGCCAGATATTCACCATTTCCAAATGAATACCATAGGAATAAGAAATATATAGGCTAGTTATTCAATTCAGATCAATACCCCAGAAATAAATGAGTCCTTAAAAATATATATCATGTCATGCTTTATGCAAACAGATTTATTAGTGAAGAAAAGGGAAAATCATTTAATGGGTTACGTTTTCAACTTGTTTCAATAAATATACATATATTTGGGTTCTCCTATCCTGAATGTAGTACTTGCAGCCAAGACAATTGAACAAGTAGTTTCCATTATACTCCTTTCGTACTTCATCTCCCATCATCATCATCATCACAACACACATTCTTGGCTACACTTTACCTTGACTCTTTGAGTTTCCCAGCACCACTCTCTCACGTCCCCACTTCTTTGCACATATTTCACCCTCTCTCTGATGCCCTTGGCTCTCTTTTCCTTTTAAATTACTCCTGTTTATTCTTAAAGGCAATTCATTTGTTACTTCTCCAAGTCATCTTTTTTGATGCTTTTATGTGAGTTAGATGCCTCCTTTCAGCCTTGGTTTTATAATCCTTGGTTCCTTTGTCCCAAACTGGTAGGCTCCTGTGTGTAGGGATAGGGTTCTTCACTATTTGAACCCTGAAGATTAAACAAAAAACAAGCAAATGAACAAACAAGCAAAAATGTGGCATGGAATGAACACAAAAAATCATTTGTGGAAGGAGTGAATAAATATCCTTAAGGAGTTCATAATATAAGGGGAAAGAGAGGACTTGGGAAATAGTCAAATACAGATACAAGGGATTATATGAATATGTATCTAAATGAGTGTTATAGGATGAGAGCCTTAGACTTTAAAAGAAGAGAGAAAACATTCCAAGTTAAAGCAGTTTGGGAAGCAGTGGGATCTGAGTTGAAATTTGAATGACTTAGGTGAAGATGTTGGGGAGTAAAGCAGGGCAATAAATCATGTTTTCATTTGAAATATTATTTCTGTAGGAGCATATTAATAGAGGGCAAAAGACAGCTGAAACTGATGCTTACTGTGGTCGTTATTCCCTGAAAAACCCAGCTGTTCTTTTTGACTCAGCAGATGTTAAACCAAACAGACTACCATATGGAGACATTTTATTATTTCCTTATAATCAGGTAAGCTCAACAAAATGATATGCTAATTAAATTTGTAAAATACCTTGGTAATAAAATTTCATGAAATTTTAAGACAAGGAAAATTGCTTGTCATGTGAAGTCACATCACGTTGGACAGGCACCATGCTTCAATTCTGTGCTTGTGATGTCCTCGTCTGTTGATTCTCAAAAAAAGAAATTTAAAAAATACATAGTACCATGCACATGTATTCTGCTTTATCTTATAATTTCAGAAAAAAAATTATTTGCACACAAATGTAAATACTAAAACAATTTAAAATATATAATCTCCTCATTATTCCTTCATTAATTAAGAAGAAACAAAAATAGATAGCCGTCATAGAGTGATCTTGGGTATCCATCCAATCATGGAAAAGTGAAGGAAGATCACGAGCAGAGGAGATGGCAGTTTTAGGATAGGTATCTAAGACTAGCAATCATAGATTTACCCTGTCTCTTGTTTTAAAATTCTCAACTTGAAACACATGTTCTAAATTTCTGAGTTCTAAATATATATGGCATTTTTAAGGAGTTGTGGACCATTAAAATTAGTATTTAATAACTATTGTATGGTGACACGTCCATGTCTAAATGTTCAGCTGCATTCACATCCTAGTTAATCTACCTGAATGTTTCTCTGTCTTCTCTATGTGTAATGGAGTTTTAAATTCATTGAAGAGTTTAGTTAGAACTGGCCTTAATCCTTATATAGCTCCATGACTAGAGGGAGTGAATTATTTCCATATTTTTAAGGAAATCATATCTAAGAAAACAATAAAAGAATTAATCATTAATTGTGAGGTCACATCAACTCCTTCCTCTTCTATAAAATCTTCCCCAATTCTTCTGCATCTCATTGTCTGAAATTAATCATTCCTTCCTCTGTGTTCTGATACATTTTGTATAAAAAATGCTCAATAGATATTTATTGGATTGGATTGAATTCATTTGAATTGCTACAAAACAACTTAATGGAAAGATATTGTTACTGATTTTTTTTTTAATATTTTCTGTGTAGTTATGTTTAGCATACAAAGGATTCTTGGCAAATTATATTGGTCTAAAATTTCAATACCAAGACACAAGCAAGATTACTAGAAGCACTGATACACAATTTACATATAACTTTGCGTATGGAAACAAGTAAGTTACACTATGAATTTGAAATTTTTAAATTATAGTATGTAAACTATGAAGGTAAACTCTGTTTGTTTGTTTGTTTTTGAGAAATCGTGTGCACCGTGGATCTAACTGCAATTTTTTCTGCCTTCTACATAAGCTTCCTAACAGAGACAGTTGTGCCAAAAATAAATCTATAGATTATGAAAATAAAAATTGGTCTAGTGTCATCATCACCCATGACCATTTAAAAGACAAAACAGTGGTAAACTTTAGAATTTAAATTATATATTATTAAATCTAATAATGTTTCTAGTTACTGAAGGAAGGTAGAAAGAAACTGCCTTAGCGCAAGATTGTCATTAGACTTTGATCACTGAAAAACAAAATGAATGTGTAAATGAAGAAAATAAAATATTTTGATGAACATACCAAAGTTAAGGGAGAAAAGATATTCTTAAGTACTTGGTTTGGTTGCCAAAAGTTAGACACATAAAAATGCAGATAGAGAAATATAAGGCGAGAAACTAAATGAGTCTAGAGAAAGCTGTTTAATGACTATGATTGTCATAACCTCAAGCGCAATGTAGTTCTTCAAAATGACTTTTGGTTTTCATTAATTATTATATCTTCTGAAATCTGTCAATCTTGACTTTGAATTTTCATATACAATACACACAAAAATTTTACTTACAATAAAACAATGACGACACATACACACACATACAACTTTTCTATTTTAAAAAGTATTCCTCATAAATTTTAAAGTCATGCTTATTGAAGTGTAATTTACATAATGTCATAATTTACTCTAAGTGCATAATTCAGTAAGCATGACAAATGTATACAGTTATGTAATCATTACCCCAGTAAAGATATAGAACATTTCCTCTCCACAATTTTAGAAGGTTTTTTTCATGTAAAGTTTATGTCATAAAATACCCATGGTATGATTTCCATGTCTTCAAAAATATTTCTAATACGTTTCTTTTGTGTTTTTTTTCTGTCATAGCTACATAAAAAATCTTCTCTATCCTGTATCAATCTATATAATTTTCATTGTACTTTAATACATATCATTTAAGTTGCTGTCATTCTGTAATAATATAGAGAGGACTATTCTATTCTCATCATAGGAGTGGGATTATGAACACTCAGAACTGCCGTGTATGGAGCAAGTGTGAGGCAGAGTCAGTGCCTCGGCTTAACTATTCAGACAGAAGGGAAGAGAAAATGATCCAAAGGTAGAATAGAACCAAATGATAACCATAAACAAAACAAAAGACAAGAAATAACAGGTAAAATGATGAGGGAGATTAGAATAACTAGATGGAAAGAAAAGGCAGTTTTTTTCTTTTCTGGCTGCACTGCACAGCTTGTGGGATTTTAGTTCCCCAACCAGGGATCGAACCCATGCTCTCTGCAGTGGAAGCACAAGTCCTAACCACTAGACCACCAGGGAATTCCTGAAAAGGTGGTGTTGATGGGGGAGTTCGCTTCTGGATGAAAATTCTGGTTGAAGAAACTACTTCCAACTCCGCAATTTCAAGCTTCCTGCTTTCTTGATCATCCCAACACTATTTTCAAAATGCAGGGACCAGCTTTCATTCCATACCTTTAGAAATGTGTATACTCCAAAACTCATAGAAATATGTTGGACTATAAGGGGATTCTTATTTGTTAAAGGTTTAAAAAACTTTTCAGATGTATCCCTCATGAGTTGGGGGAAAGGGGGAAAGTGGGGAGACAACCAGAGTTGGGGCCTGTAGATGCTCCCTCAGAGCTAGGTCCCTGAATTCCATCAGGAGAAAACAAGATGTGCCCACTGGGTCAGTGACAGAAGCAGTGACAGGCAATGGAACAGACAGGTGGGTGGGAACACACAGAGCCTGTTGGAACTGTGAGACCTGGATACGGGTATCCTTAGATACCTCCCCCTCCTGTGCCCCCAGCCCAGCTTTTTAACCTGAAATTTTAAAAGAAGTTTTGCCAGTGCTTATGGCTTTCTCCCTGAAGAAGTGGAATGACCTTTTGTTAAGGGAAGAAGGGAAGTTATAGTCTTCAGTTTTCAAAATAAAATATTGTATTTGATGCATACCCCTCTGGCATCATATCCTGAGCATATGGCCCTAATGCCCTTCAGATTTTCTGATCAGTTGATAAAGTGAGGGCAACTGGGAGCTGATTTTAAATGTAGGTGTCAGAATCTCTAACCATGAAGTAGGTAGCCATAGTTAAAATGTAGATACCCAAGAGGTGTTTGTCAAAGAGAATATATTTAAGAAGAGCCTTTCAAAGAATTCTTCAGGACACGTGAAAATTCTCCCACTGAATATTCCTTAGATTGTTGGAATAAACATTAAAAGATACTTATTTGTGTTTTACCCCACTAATAAGATCTAGACATGCTTCCATAGGATGTAAAGAAAGAAAATTTTTTTACATACAGAGACAGAAAGTTCATCAGATACTGAAGTTTGGTAAACCTGAAGTGGACTTCAAAGGACAGAGAGCTGAGTGAGCTCTGTGTATGAAGTGGACAGTGTTTGCACGAACTATAAGAAGCTGCTCTCTGAGAAAGTTGCAGGACACTCTTGGGTTTTGTTTTCTAACACAAATTTAAAACAAGGAGTCAAAACCGATTCCCCACCCACTGCCAATGAAAGCAAAGTAATCTTCCTGAATTAATGCTTTAAAAGAATGTCCTTTTCCTGACAGTTCAGATTTCACCCTCCAGTGGCATCTGATCAAACAGCGTATGGCTTCTGTGTTTGCACTTTGGACATGTTTTATACATTTGATCCATCTTTGTTTTCCACAGAAGATGAAGAGGAAGATAGGCAGAAAGAGAGAGAAGCAGAGACAGAGACAGAAAGAGACAGAGGAGTATTGGAGAAAGTGTTGATTCCCCCTCCCCATGCATAAATAGATCTTTTGAGGCCATTGCACAGTTTAATCTAATATATAAAATGGGATCGAAGTTAGCTCCTGGAATGAATGAAGTGAGTGGGAACAATTCTGCAATTCCCTAGGGTAATTGTTGACTCAGAAGAGGCCACAACTACTCTCTGTTGGACATCACATAGGAAGAAACAATGCCAGGGGTCAAGACAGTCCTCTCCATGTTAATAGGCAAGGAACATGGAAAGTCTATGCACAGAATGAACATATCCCACTGCCTCATACCCAGTTTGATTCAAATCAGGGGTAATCCCGTGATGGATCATTATGAAGTGAAAGTCCTTCTTGAAGGGACATCCCTACATGCGCAAATTGAACAATGGAATCACAATTTTAATTTTGATCACCACCACCTGTATGCATTTCATTCTTCTATTGCAACAGGATTTTGGAAGATTTTACAGATCTCAATTCTTCCATGCTAGTCAAACCATCACTTATCATATCACTAAGTAGGTCCTTCCTTTAGCCTGCAGTTTTTCTGCTGTGCCATAATCTGAAGATGCCCTACATTTGATGGAACTAATGGGCTTCCTTGACCATAAATTCTACAAGATCTTTCAACAAGAATATCATGATTTTTAAAAGAGGGTGGTTCTCTGATTAAAAACCATTACCAATCAAGGCGACGTAAACTCTCCTGCTCCTAGCTGGTATTTCTAGACCTGCTTTTATGTAGGTCAGACAGTCTACTTAGATCAATTAGGTGTGTTAGCATTAGTTTATTTTCAGTACATTGTTAGTGTCAAAAAGTGCCATTTTTTGTCAAGCATTGTTCTGTAACCCTCCAAAACCAGTGATGTTTGTAGCTGTAAATCAAGCTTCAAAATCCCAGAAGTAAAATCTGGTTTTCCTTTGGAAAATGGAATTATCTAGCCACAAAAGCACTATGTGCTGTTTAAGTTTTGATACCATTTGTAGTCTCCATTTCTCTTATAAAGGGTCCTGCTCAGTGTACCATTTTTTCTAAGTAGTTTTTAGAACTTCGGAATCATATAATTAGTAGTAGAAGTCTACTTAGAGGCCCAAAATACTTTTTTAATTTAAGGAGCACTTTAACTTAATGTAGTTCTGCATATAATTTTCTAAAATGATGTCAGTCTAAGCTTTGATGCACTAGAGGTGGATCCCATGATGAGTTTGTAAACCATGAAGTTTCAAAATGAGAATAGAAGGTGCCCAAACTAGTCAGTTAATCAGTGCAGTGGTAGCTGATGCAAAGATTATTGTTGAACTGTATTTAGTTATTTGAATGGCAGTATTTATCTCTTTATTGCAAACTCCTGTAACCAAATTGCTTATGTAATTTATGAGATTCCAATGCAGTTAGTATTTAATGGAAACTCTGAATCTAAATTATACGTTTAGAAGGCACTCTGCAACCATTTGTATCTATAAATAACTTTAGCACCTTTTGTCCCTTAGTTATAGGGGGCAATGCAACTCCACTGAGCTCTTCCAGAAGTATTATCAAGCTCCAGTTTTGCTTCTTAGTATTGGATTGAAATTGCTGCTCTGTCCCTGGCACCACTAAAATGGTTTGCTTCATTCTTGTGTCTTGTCTCTATATGCTTTCCACCAAGGTGCATGCTCCTTAGTTTACTTACCTGTCACTACAGAATGTTATTTTACATTCCTATGTCTACTGCCAAGGTTACAAATAAAAGAAAACCTATCTTTTGGATGCAACATTAAATCTTTCACTGCCAATGTAAAGTCTCTGCTTGCTGTCCCTTGTGGCTGTTTTTTTGTGCTAATAAAGCTTGCCTATGGTCTTCTTGTGGGAAAAAAAAAACTTTTACTGTTTAAGATTTTAATGCTTTTTATAATGTATTTGTTTACACTGAACATTGTAACTGATCTATACACCTAATTAAACAACCATATTTCAGCTGGACCTACACGTGTATAGACCTTCTGGATCTCATACAAACCAAATACACTGGGACCAGTTTTTCTCTTCAGAGGATTAGTTTGCAGAAAGTATCAGAATCACAGTCTTTCTATGTGGATATTGTATACATTGGACAGACATCTACAATTGCAGCATTGGATGGTATATTGTATCATTTCATATCTAAAACTTAAACCTTCTAAACGTACTTTGTACTAAAATCTTATTGTGGACGTTATTTATATTCTGTAGGTTAGATAGAAACACTAATCTCTAAATATTGTCATTCTTTCATCTCAATAATACTATGGTTTAAATCATATTTTTTTTAATGAATAGGACCAGGTGATTATTCTAAAGATAAATGCATCCTTAATGTAAACTTTGTCATTAAAGCAGGAATTAGTTTTATAGTCCTGGATTCTGTTTACAGGTAAACTGTGGCAAACATTCTAATTTTGCCTTGTTTGATTTTTGAGAAATCAACTACAAAGATAGAGATCTGTTCCTGAAAGGCAACTATTGACATTGACGTCTGTCTATAAGAATGAGCTGAAACTTTCCATGGACTTTATTGTGATAATTAGTAAAACTGTAAATGAAAACTTTATTTCTCATAGTTTTAGTATTTTTTCTAGTTATGTTAATAGACTCATATATGTGAGATATGCTAATAAAATAATAAAACTTAAACTGCAATCTTTTTAAAAATCAGCCTAACTCCAAACAATCACCTTAATAAGTGACTATTACCATATTACAGAGGAGTTTTGGAATCCTTTCCTTTGGAACAGTTTTCAAGTGCAAGGTCATGATTCAACTAGCTAAAAGCTAAATGTTACTGTACTTTTGAGTCACTCTTTTTGAATCCACTATCATCAGACCTACATTGTGATTGGTGGAGCACATAAGACAGCTGATTTGTGCTGAGATAAAGGTTGTGGTTCCTTAAGCAACATTCATTTAGCACCTACCATGTGGCAGGCAATGTGTCTAGTACCAAAGAAAGAGCAGAGGACCAGGCAGTCCTGGTTCTGCCCTCATGGAACACACGTCCTAGTGAGCACCACATTCAGGGACCTACAACAGAGTAAAACTAACTGGCCCGCAGAAGGCTGCATAGAACCCAGAGCTTGGTGGCTTTTCAGTATTTTGTTTTACCCAATGAGGCTCATATATCAAAAGACTTTAAAGCTTTATATTCTAGAAGTGAAGGTTTGCCAAGCTTCACAAACTACTTTTCTTAAGGTCTTCTTTCTAAAATTTGATTTTAAACAGCTTATTCCATGACACATGGATATTATTTGATGCTTTTCTTTTTAGCAGCACAAGCTGTGCAATTTTATCTCCCATTTACTTTGTTTATTTATGTTCTTTAGAACTGCCAAAGAGAAGACTTCCAGCATTAGCAAATAGAGGAATATTTTTAAAGCACTTTCAGGTGAATCAGACCAAAATTAATGGATCAAGTATAACCAACCAATATTCTGTCACCATGACATCATGTAATTGCAGTTACAATATACCCATGATGGCTGTGAGCTTTGGGCAGGTAAGCTTAGAATTTTATGAGTAGCTATTTTCAACTTATGAAACATTAGCCTTGACCTAGTAAACTTAAAACATTTTTTTTTGTGAAGAACTGACACACAGATTAGATATCTTTTAATAGAACAAGACAGTTAATCTAAGGATAAAATGAAGATTTAGAGGCTTGTGGAACTTGAGCATGAAAATTCACTTTAAACATTAAAAATTTTTTAACGAAATATATCGATGGGGAAAAAAGCAGGAGGAAATAGCCTTAAGAATCAGCTAGTCAGATTTAAGTAGAGTTTTCTCTGTTGAGGTAAAAGAAAAATTTGTGGGCTCTCCCAATAAAGATCTTTGAACAGAGATTATTGAAAGAAAATTTGAGATTCTGCATATGTTTTAAAATTGTTTCTGTTATAAACACCATTTATTTTTTATTTGTATCAAAATTGATACAAGGGGAAAGAGATGGTTTTCCATAATTCCAAAAGGATCTGGACAGTATTTTGTACTGTTTGGGTATAAGATCTGTATTAAATGTTACAATTATGAGGAGTATTCTTACATTTAATTTTTTACAAAAATATACAATTAGTTAATGTAATTTCCTACAACAAACCAAAACCAAGTATAATAAGTTCAAGATTAAAGTTTAAATAATAATTAAATATTATAATTTGAGTCTCACAGAGAACTTTGTGTTAACAATTTTATGATTAAAAAGACTGAAAAACTATAAGTGTTCCACGAAAATTGCTTTTACCCCATCCAGGCCCAATGTTTTAGTCTTAGTATAGTCAAGATAAGTGTCTTATAAATGTTTTTCAGTCTCTTGGCTCTCTAACAAAATGTAATAACAAAATGTAATAACGTATGTGCACTTATGTTAAATGTCCAGATTAATGAATTGTTTTAAAAACTGTAACTTTGAGATAATTGTAGATTTATGTGCAGTTGTAAGAAATAATACATAAATATTCCCATACCCTTCACCCATTATCCCCCAATGGTAACATTTATAACTATAGCATAATAGCACAGCCAGAAAATTGACATTGATACAATTTACCAAACTTATTCAGATGTTACCAGTTCTACATGCTTTCATTTGTGTGTGCCTGTGTATGTGTAGTTCTGTACAATTTTTATTGCCTGTGTAGATTCAGCTGACCACCACAGAACAGTTCCATCACAAGGATCCCTCATGATACCCTTTTATGTAGCCACACCCACCTCCCTCCCTTCTGCACAGTCTTATGTCTGGCAACCACTAATGTCTCTATAATTTTGGCATTTAACAATGTTGTAGAAAAGGAATCAGACTTTATATAATCATACTAGTATTTAGCCTTTTGAGATTGGATTTTTTCACTCAGCATAATTCCCTTGAGACCCCTCCAAGTTGTTGTGTGTATCAATAGTTTGTTCATTTTTTTTACTGAGTAACATTTAATGGGATGGAGGCACCATAGTCTATTAACCACTTACCCCTTGAAGGACATCTGAGTTGTTTCCAGGTTTTGGGTGTTATGAATAAAGCTGCTACGAACATTTATCTATAGGTTTCCGTGTGATGTAAGTTTTCATTTTCTGGGTTAATTGCCCATCAGTGTAATTATGGGTTCATATGGTAAGCACATGTACAGTTTTGTAAGAAACTATCGTACTCTTTACCAAAGTGGCTGCACCATTTTGCATTCCCACCAGCAATGTATGAGTGATCCAGTGTCTGCACAAATTTGCCAGCATTTGGCATTATCACTATTTTTTATTCTAGCCATTCTGATGGGGTATATACTGTTAGCTGATTTTGGTGTTAATTTGCATTTCCTAATGGCTAATAATGTTGAACTCCCATATATCCTCTTCTGTGATATCTGTTCATGCCTTTAGCCCATTTTCTAATTGGACTATTTTCCTATTGTTGAGTTTTTAAAGCTCTTTATATATCCGAGATATAAGTCCTTTGTCAGGTATGTGGTTTGCATATATTTTCTCCCAGTCTGTACCTTGCCTTTTCATCATCTTCATAAGGTCTTTCATAGAACAACACTCTTAATGAGATCCAGTTTATCAAGTTTTTCCTTTTATGAATGGTGCTTTTGGTTTCAAGTCAAAGAACTCTACTCTTATCCCTAAATCCTGAATATTTTTCTGTTTTTGTCCTGAAAGTTTTATAGTTATACATTTTACATTTAAGGCCATGATCCATTCTGAGTTAACTTTTGTATAAGATGTGAAGTTTTAGGTCCAGGTTCATTTGTTTGCCTATCCCTCCAGTTGCTCTGGCACCATTTATTGAAAAAGCTATCCTTCCTCTGTTGAATTACTTTTGTACCTTTATCAAATGTCAGTTGGGCATATTTGTGTGGATATATTTCTGGATTCTCTATTCTGTCCCATTGCTGTATGTGTCCATCCTTCCACCAATACCACACCCTTCTGATTACTGTAGCTATGTAGTGAGCCTTAACATTGGGAAGAGTGATTCCTCTCACTTTACTCTTCTTGTGAAAAATTGTTTTAGCTATTCTAGGTCCTGTGTCTTTCCATATAAATTTTGAAATAGGCTTGTTTATGTCTACAAAAATCTTGCTGGCAATTTGATAAGAATTGCATTTAAACCTATAGATTGCATATAAACCTATAGAGAGAATTGACACCTTTACCATGTTGAGTCTTCCAATCTATGAACACAGTATGTCTCTCCATTTATTTAGGTCTTCTTTGCTTTTTTTTTGTCCAACGTATTTTGGTCTTCTTTGATTACATCTTGCATTTTGCAATTTTTCAATTTCAGGTCAGATTCACTACATTTTGTTAGATTTATATTTAAGTATTTCATTTTCTTTGAAGCCATTGTAATGGGTCTTGTATTCATTTCAGTTTCTTCATGCTTGTTATTTATACATAAAAATGTGATTGGTTTTTGTGTATTGATCTTGTATCCTGCAATCTTGCTGAAGTCCATGAATTTTTACAAAGTAAATGCACTCATGTAATCACTACTCAGATAAAGAAAATCATTAGACACCCCCCCAAAGCTTTCTTTATTCCTTTTCCTTGTCATTAGATTACTTACCCCACACCCTTAGATAACCACTATTTTGACTTCTACTACCATTAATTAGTTTTGCTTGTATTTACTCTTTCTTAAAAAATAAATATTAAAAAATATTTATTAAATAGTAAAATATTTATTCATTTATTTATTTATTTCCCTTATTTTTTTGGCTGCATTGGGTCTTAGTTGCAGCACGCCGGATCTTTGTTGAGGCAAGCAGGATCTTTTGTTACAGCACGAGGTCTCTTCATTGTGGCACTCAGGCTTCTCTCTAGTTTCGGTGCACGGATTTCTCTCTAGTTGTGGCGCAAGGGCTCCAGGGCACGTGAGCTCTGTAGTTTGCAGCTCGTGGGCTTTCTCTTTGAAACGCACGAGCTCAATGGTTGTGGCGTGTGGGCTTAGTTGCCCCGTGTCATGTGGGATCCTAGTTCCCTGACTGGGATGGAACCTGCATCCCCTGAATTGGAAGGTGGATTCTTTACCACTGGACCACCAGGGAAGTCCCTGTTTTTACTCTTCATATCAATGAATAATACAGTATGTACTCTTTTGCATCTTCTTTTATTTGATAATGTGAGATTCATGCTGTTGCGTATAGCTAGCTATAGTTCGTTCTTTTTCATTGCTGTACGATATTCCATGGTATTAATATACAGCCATTTATCCTTTCTATTGATGGGCTTTTGCACTATTTCCAGCTTGGGGTTATTATAAATAAAGCTGCTCTGAACATTCTTGCATATGTCTTTTGGCACTTACGTTCACTCCTTTATGTGGGCAATAGAGCTTATAATTTTATTTTATTTTATTTATTTATTTAATTTATTTATTAAAAATATTTACTTATTTGCTGCACCCGGTCTTAGTTGCTGCACGTGGGATCTTCGTTGCCACGTGCAGGATCTTTCGTTGGGCATGTGGTATCTAGTCTCCTGACTAGGGATCGAACCCAGGCCCCCTGCATTGAGAGCGTGGAGTCTTAACTGCTGGACCACCAGGGAAGTCCCCTAGAGCTTATAATTTTAAATTCCACAAAATTAGCAGGGATCAGAAGCAGGAGAATATCATCTTCACTCTTAGAGTTACAATCTATGAATTTTTATTGCACATGTTTCTTCTGTCCGTTGACTGACACTCAACATTAGACAGGTATTTCCTGAGTCTGGATCAGTCGCTGTATTGATCATATACTTCCTTTTAGTTAAGTTTTCAAGCTTCCATATGTTATTTCTCCAAAAAGGTGTTTAATTTTTTGATAGCCAAGACCGTATCTCATGTTTCTTTGCCTTCCCATTGTGATTAACATTGTACCTTGAACAGAATGCCTGCTCAATAAATATTTGTTCCTTGAGCGATGGTAGGTACACTCTGAATTAATGAGGTATTACTGTGGTTCCAGCTGATTGCTGCACAGATGACTGAGTTGACTTGGGCCTCATTATCGCAGCTGTATAGGTATGCCCTGTGTTGATTTATGTGACTCTCCTTAATGTTCTGAGGAGTCCTGAATACCTGAGGCTCATTTATGTCATGTCACAGGACTGTATGCCAGTGAAATAGAAATCCGGTTAGCCATTGTTATGTTTAATCATTTTATCAATATTTATTTTGGAAACTAGACAATCACAAACGAGACAGAGAATGAATCTGTTTACAGAGGAAATAATTGGCCGGGGGAGTCAAAGATTCGTATTCAAAGAGTTCAAGCAGCATCTCCACCTCTAAGTGGCAGCTTTGACATTTACGCTTACGGACATATTCTCAAAGGTATATGAAAAAAGTTCATAACTTTGGTCTATGTATCAGTTGGACTGTACTGATCTAGACAACCATCATAAACATTTTGCTGTATTTCTTTTTAATATTATTTCTCTATGTAATTTATAGAGCTGAGATTATGTCAGTAATGTAAAACTAAATTGTTCAGAAAAATGACATTTTCACATTTTCTTCATCACCTCACCAGATATACCAGGTTAAATTCCCAAAAGTTTGTTTCTCTTTTACATCCATAGCTTACTGGTTATCTATAAAGTTAACTGATTTTTTTTTAAAAAGTATTTGAGCCAAGGCTCAATGTCTGAGGTACATTACTCATGTAATTTTTGCTTCTCAGAAATATATAAATTTGTTGCCTAAGTAATAAGCAAACTTCATTTTTTCCGTATTTGGAGGAGGACTGTTGGTTTACAAGTGATAAAATACATTTCATGTATGTTAAGGGTGGCCATAGGTTTGTGAATTTTTGACTTCCGCTGTTTGCCATCCTTCTGCGAGTGCAGGTATTCCCGCTGCTGTGTCAGCTGCAGATTTGCAGTTTGCTCTCCAGAGTCTAGAAGAAGTGGGACAAGTCTCAGTTACACGAGAGGGAAGCTGTGCTGGGTACTCATGGCACGTCAAGTGGAGAAGCACATGTGGAAAGCAGAATCTGCTGCAGGTTCCCTTACTTCGCCTGGTTTCTGTTTTCTTCTATGTGTTTGTTGCTTATTTGCACCCTGCCTCATTCCAAAAAGAACTGGAGACTGTGTGTATTTTAAAAATGCAAGCTATAGCCTAAACATTAATAAAAGGAAACTGAGAAGAAGATTGTTGTAAATTAAGTTGACCAGGCATTCTCCTTCGTGGAGAATAGCTGTTGGTGCTTTATTCCTGATCCCCTATGGGGGAATATGCTGGTTAGAAGACCTTTGACAGGGGCAGGAGGAGCACAGGCAGGGGCAGTCTCAGGACTAAATCTGGGTGTACGTAAGGGGGGCCAAGCATAGTCAGCGTCTCTGTCTATAATTCTACCACTGTGAACACTGAGCTGTGTTCTAGGACCTTGGATACTTTTCTGCTTTCAAAGATGACCTTTTCAAGTTCATAACAGAGCCGCACCTTAAGTGCTCATCTAATTACTTTTTGCTTAGAGTGTGGTTGGGGGCAGGGAGGGAAGTCAGGCTCAGAATATGTGACAGAGAAGGGTCTGGAAGAGACTGGGGGCTCAGATATCAAACATCAAAAATATGATGCTTTGTAGTGATGATGAGAGTGTGAGATGCACTCTCACCCTCAGGCACTGTTGGTGAGACAGTAAATTAGTATGAGCTTTTGGAAGGATAATTTAATCGTATCTGAATATAGATACCTTATGATTCAGCAGTCTCAGCTGTGTTACTCTCTTCTACTGAAATAATAATACAAATATGAAATGAAATAGGCACAAAGTTAGTCACTGCAGTATTATTTGTAATAGTAAAAAACCTAGAAACCTAAATTCCCATCAATAGAAAAATGGTTGTTAAAATGATACAAACGGTGGAAATAAATACAGAACTCTACTTATAAAACCATTTTGGAAAAAACAGAGGCGCTGGGGGACAGGAGATTCAAAAAAAGGTATATAAACAATAAACATAGAATATAATGTACCATACATAGATTGTATGGATGTCATAAAGATATGGGGGTTATTTTAAGGAAACACATGGCCAGAAACTAGAATAAGAAAACTCTGCAACTGAGACAGCTCTAGTGACTGATCTCCTCTTGGTCCTCTGCTGGTGTCTGCACACCTACTGCCTTCACTCTTTCCTGACCAGTCTCCTCTGCTTTATTCATCATTTCTGCTCCTGGTCACTTTGGCTCCCACAGGCCCAGCATGGAGACTCCTGTCTCTTTGCTAGACCCTGTATGCATCTGAAGGCTACCATATTGGCAGCACGATTTTGGAATGACCAAATTATACATATTGATCTGATTTGGTTTCATTTTTACCATTGGCAGAAAATATAATTCCATGAGTGTATGAAAAACCAAGAGTAGTTTTGGTAGAGACCAAAAATGCTAAAGGGGAAAAGTTGACTCTCGGGTGGAAAGAGGACTACATTTTTCAATTATTTAAGAATCATTTATCAAAATGGTCATATTCAGAAAGAGCATAGAATATTTTGAAAAAATCAAATTAAGTAAATTCATGTTCCTTAGACAAATTTTATCCTAAATATTCAAGTTAATTTTAGTCATTTAATTTAAGTTGTAATTGATGCAATATATGATACTGCAATGATGTTATCAGTTTTTTTCTTGGGTAGATTATGATCATTTTTGAAGAGGCTTCTCCAAAAATATGATTAAATGGCTTTGAATTTTTTTCATCCTTTGGCTTTTCACTTTTAACCATGCTTAAACTTAAAAAGAAAAACTACTGTGATCATATTTATTATAACCTTTCTAGTAAAATAATCTCATCTAAAAATAGATCAATGATTCCAACATTTTTGGAGAAAAGGCTAACGTGATGGTTACAAGGATAAAGGAAGGTGGCTTATTCAGACAGCGCATACTGGGAGACCTACTTCGTACACCCAGCAAACAGCCACAGGTATTTTTGAAAGTTTCCTCGTGATGTAATTTTAAATGTATAACTATTTTGTAATACACTAAAGACCTGGTAAAACAGAAGAGATGACATCTTTATTTTTCATGTGACTATTTGTTAACAGATGATCAACTCAATGATATTATTTTGTGACTTTTGGGAAAATTATCTTCCTTATTTTAAAAGAATGAATTTTAAGCTCTACTGTTAGTATTTGAAAATATATTCTTTCATTTAATCTTTATAGCAACTCTGTAAAGTAATTATTAATGTTACCACTTACTGATGAGGAAATTAAATTGTATGGGATGTAGGTGACTTTCCCAAGAGCAACCTTTATTTTTCTTCATAGCACTTATCACCCCCAGGGCATAATGTGCATTTTCTTTTTTTTGTAAGTTTATAGCCTTATGCAAGGCTCTCTGTCCTACCTCCACTAGAATATAAGTTCAGTAACAGCAGGGATGTCATCTGTTTTGTTAAATGTGTTTGATACGTTTACAACTGTGCCTGACGTATAATGGACACATTCGCTGAATGAATCAATGAAGTGTCAAAACAGAAAAAGTATAAATAGAATAGACTAATTTTTGGAAACCAACAAACCAGCAAACAAGCAAATTTCCATTACTTTTTCTGAATCCTATGCATAGTCTACTTAACCATGCTACCCTTGTTACCTCTGTGTTTCTTTATTTGAAGGTTGAAGTCTATGTTAATGAAATCCCAGCTAAATGTTCAGGTGACTGTGGGTTTACATGGGATCCCACAACTACTCCTCAAGTCTGGGCCATAAGCCCTTCCCAAGGTAATCTCTTGCTATCGAACTTGGAGTATGGGAGGGAAGACAATTAGCAAAAATGTAAACCCTGATAATGATTTTTTTATATTCTAACTAAGGCAAGCAAACCTACATAGTGAAAAAAATCTATCAGATCAGAAAGCTATGGAAAGATCATTAATTATCTTTGCAAAAAATATCACTGTTGAAGTTGGACTCACTAGTATTCTGCTTCTCCAGTTTCACCAACTTCTAGGAGGTATAGTACTAAAAGGCCAGTAACAAGAGAGCTACTGTTTAGTAAAAGAAAATAATTAGGTCCTAGATTTGAGAATAAGAGATAGAAAAATTATTGCGGAGAACTCAGTCTAGGGGGACACATTGTAAAATACCTTCATAGTATGTGATTGCTTTAAAAAAAAAAAAACAGATTATATTATGTCTGAACTCCCAAGGATTGAAATAAACAGCATGACCAAGGATTGTAAGGGGTGGCTTTTTTTTTTTCAGTCAGAAAGGTAAGCTCAGATACTATAATCATATATTTAGTCTTGTTGACTAGTAGCAAAATTCACCTGCTAATTATAAATCAGCAAACAAAAAGAAAAAACCCATTGAAATCTTTAAAATAGCACAACTTTGTGTTGAAAGAATATATTCTTCAGACTTTTTTATAATTATAGTTCTCTCTAAGCACCATGCTCAGTGCTGGTCCCCTACGAACTTCCCCAGAGGCAATCACAATAATTAATTTTGTGTGTATTCTTCCATGCCATTTTAAATACCTTTTGTGTATAACATACATATGGTAATTTTGCCAGTTTTTTAAGTTTACAAATGAGCTATTACATTGTAAATATCATTTGCATCTTTTGTCATTCAGCATTCATTTTGAGAAATATTTATATGGTTTTATGTATATCTAATTCATCACTAAAATACTTCATGGATACACCAGTTTATTTGTTCTTCTGTTGATGGACATTTACATCGTTTACAAGTGTTTTGTTTTTACACATGACTGTATTGAGCTTTCTTGTACAAATCTACTATCACATCATGCTAGAGCTTCTTTAGGGTTTATACCTACATGTGGATTAATGGGTATATGTGTATTCAGTTCATTAGGTGACCAAATTGCTCCCCAAAGTGGCTGTGCCTCCAGTGGGTATGAGAGCACCATATCCCCCACATCTTTGCCAACACTTCATATTATGAGTTTCTAATTTTGGTCAATCTGATGAGTGTAAGAAGTTATCTCATCATTGCTTTAATGTTGTCTATTCCCTGATTAGTAATGCACAGGAATATCTTCTTGTATGTTTCTTGGACATTTAGATTATTTCTTCTTCTGCAAATTGCTTGTTAACATCTTTTATCCACTTATCAGATTGTCTTTTTTCTATCAACTTGCACTGTATATTGTATATTATGTTTGCTGATCCTTTGCACACATCTTCTCCCAGTATTTCACTTATGATTTTTTTTTAGTATCTTGTTCATGGAAACATTTAAATCACTGATTTATTTTAATTTATATATCTTTTCCTTTATGGATAACCATGGCTTTTTGTATCTTATTTAAGAAATCCATCTCTACATTAACGTCATTAAGGTATTTGGTTATGTTTTCTTCTAAAATTTTGAAGTTTTGTTTTTCATTCTTAGCTATTTAAATCCATTTATAATCTGTGTTGTGTGTGATGTTATATGAGTCGGGTGACCGTGTCATTTATCAATCAAATCTGGATACCTTTAAGAGTGAATGGAGGGGCTTCCCTGGTGGCGCAGTGGTTGAGAATCTGCCTGCCAATGCAGGGGACACGGGTTCGATCCCTGGTCTGGGAAGATCCCACATGCCGCGGAGCAACTAGCCCCGTGAGCCACAATTACTGAGCCTGCGCGTCTGGAGCCTGTGCTCCACAACGGGAGAGGCCGCGACAGTGACAGGCCCGTGCACCGCGATGAAGAGTGGCCCCCGCTTGCCGCAACTAGAGAAAGCCCTCACACAGAAACGAAGACCCAACACAGCCAAAACTAAATAAATAAATAAATAAATAAAAAATAAAAATAAAAGGAATTCCTTTAAAAAAAAAAAAAAAAAAAAAAGAGTGAATGGAGAACATTCAGTATAGGATGCTGGGCCAGCAAGTATAAACCTGGAATAGCCCAGGCACTTTAGGATGGGTATCATCCCAGATAAAGTAATCATATCCTATTTCAAATGGAAAGTGTCTACTACACTTATTGTACAGTTTATTCTTTTCTCAGGAGTTTGTGGTGGCAGTTCTGTCCTAGTCTAAGTTACCATATGGAAATGTCTGTTTAATTTCTTTGTCATAAGAATGATTTTCCTTTCCTTACAACATTCTATACTTAGTCAGATAATTCTTTCCACTAATCTCTGTAAACACACAGATTCAAAACACGAAGCACTGTGCAGTAATTCAATGGAAAAAAAGTACCATTGCTAAATAAATATGTCTTTTTTCCCTGCTTGCTTATAGGCTTATTGTTTATATCTTTTAGAAGATAGGCTCACTTTTCTCTGAGAAATACCTGATTTCATAACAACAGATTCTATGTTTTGTCATTTTAATATTGTTATTTAAATTTATCCTTTTCAGGGTCCTATGAAGAAAGCACAATTCTAACCGTATCAGGCTCGGGATTTTCTCCTAGTTCAACTGTATCGGTCTCAGTTGGACCAGCAGGTTGCTCTCTTCTTTCTGTGAATGGTAGATTCTTTTAAAATCATTATTTTTGAGTCTAATTGTTTTTCTCTAAGAGAAAGTAGAATCAAAGAGCAGTGTTACAATAGTGATTTTCCTATAGAGTACCTTTGGGGTTATGAAATTGGCAAGCTGCTCTGGATAAATACCTTATCTTTTTAATCTTTGGTTATGACCACAGACTAATTCTTTCACTGTGCTACAGTGTCTTTATCCTATAACAGTTTATTTTTGTTCTTTTTCCTCATAAAGTGATTACATGAAATCTTTCCTTCTTTAGTGTGTCTCTGGGACACAAAAATACATGAATTGCAACTCTGATATTCCATGGTCCCCTCTGCCCATGCTTTGAAAATGCCTCATGAGTCATAGCAAGAGGACATAGCCATCTTCCTGGACTTCTAGTCCAAACTTCATAGTCCTCTATGTATTAATGTAGAATTTAAAGATCATATTTTCTGTTTATGGAAAAGTGAGGACCATAATTATTTGTGTCCCTAAAAATTCTCTTTCATAATCCTAGGTATTTTTATTAATTTTAATAAGTTGGAATTACATAAGCAAATTCACCTTCCATATCATTTAAGTTGTTTTTAATTTACATCTTCTCTGCATTCTTGAGATCTAATAGTCAGTATTGCACCTGTATTATAAGTGCACATATGCTGTTCTAAATGAAGTGAAGAATGTTTTTCACTTAGTTTTTATCAGTTTTCTTGTTGAAACCTAATATTTTACTCAGTTTGGGACATAAACAATATATTGGACCACAGTTTTTAGAATTATTCATATAAATGATCTTATAGGTTAGGATTTAAAATTCTGCTTATAGTAACTTTTTTGCCACAGTGGAGTACTCAGGGGCAAATTGTTTACTCCACTTTCATTATTATTTTACCTTACTCTTTTCTAGCCCTGTCCGATTCGTATCATGAGGTAGTTCGTAAAGGTTTTCCTCCCATTAATATATGAGTAGTCTTCCTTAGATATATTTCTTGGAGTATAAAAATGAAGGCCACTGTTTATATTTGCAAATATAAAATTTCAGTAATTTTATCTAACAAAAGCATTTCTTGACCATTTTCTTCTTCTTTTATCACAAGAAAATGAGATCAACTGCCAGATTCTGAATGGAAGTGCTGGACGTTTCCCAGTTGCTGTGTCCATAGGTGATGTTGGACTAGCACAGAATACAGAGGAGGAGGAGTTACACTTCATTTATCAGAGTCAGATCTCACACATCTGGCCTGCTTCTGGAAGCCTAGCAGGTAATAGTTAATTGTTCCAAACAAAGAAAATTGCATACCTTTCCATCATTTCATTGAACTGTTTCTAGACCAGGGTGAAGAGAGAGGGCTCCAAAGCTTCCTCATATAGAACAAAGGAGACTCCTCTTTTAGAAGGCACAGTGATTCAGTGGGTGACTAATTCTTTTCTTATGAAGCGCAAGGCAGGGTGACTGCTTCTACTTACATCTTAGCTTATTGAATTAATATCATCAATTATTACATGTGTCTATAACAAGCTCATTAATTATGTCAAGATAAGATTTATTAGTTATTATTCTGCTTACCAGCTGCTCCATTTATAATCACAGTCTCAGTGGAGCTACTAGACCCAGAAAAAGTTCCAGAAACAAATCAGGGAAAGGGGTGCTGACGCAGAAGATGGAAAGAAAATAACACATTTTTCCTGTCCTGCTTCATTTCCTTTGTGTTTGTTTGTTTGTTTGACCATGCTTAATTGTGGATTTTGTGCTTTGGCCTTGATCTTTTTGGTGTGTTCTGTTTTTATATTTTATGTTATTTTTATTTTGTTGGGATTTTTTCTTAGTTTTTCTTTTATTTAAAGGTATTAAAATTTGGGATTTTGTATGAGTCTTAATTCACTCTCATTTCCCATTGGTTGAGTAAATAGAAATAGCATAATTTCTCTTTAGGATGAAGACACAAAAACAAATGTTCGTTGCAAATCTGTGTTATTTCATTAAATCACTTAGCCCAGCCCCTTTACGGCTCCAGACTCCAGAGCTCAGACTCGGGTATGTGGTGATGATTCTATATATCTCGAGGCTGGTCCTTGATCTATTTGCCAACCTGTCTCTTGGATGATTAGACAATTCTTGAATGGTGTTAGATGACTGCCGAAGTGTCTTTTTGTTATAGTTAATCTAATGTGTTTTTGTTGTCTGATTTTGTGTTTTTACTTATGAAGGTGGTACTCTTCTGACTCTATCTGGATCTGGCTTTAATGAAAATTCAAAGGTATTAGTCGGAAATGAAACCTGCAATGTAATTGAAGGGGATTTGAATAAGATAACCTGCAGAACACCAAAAGTAAGGCATCTGATTTCAGTCATTTTTCTTCTAAGTCTGAAATTGTATGAATTAAGGAACATCTCAGTAAAGGGTTAAACAAATGCCTTATTTACCTAGCAAGTGCAGACTTTCAGTTATGCTCTTTAACAATTATTTCTTCAACATTTTTTGCCGAGATCCAAATACAAAATATTATCTTCCACATTCTAGATACTTAACATCATTAAGGAAGACATACATATAAACCAATGTTAAATAGTGTGTTCCATTTGAAATGATAGAAGTAGACACAAAATGAAGATAAAATACAGTGGGGAGAGGGTGTCAGGAAGAGTTTCATGGAAAAGTTGATGTCTTATCAGAGGTGGAAGGATGATGAATGGGAGTTGACAAGGTAAATCCAAGGATGAAAAAAATATAGCAGTAATAAATAGTCTAAAAAATTCAGGGAAGCCATTCTAGACATTTTGGGGTTTTTTTAAGGAATATATATATTTTAAATATGTTAACGTTTCAGTTTGTTGGCAAAACACACACAGTGTAAAGTTTCCCATGGAATATTACATCTTAGGACCAGTCATTGTTCTTTATTTTTTAAAATAGTGTTTAAATTTAAACCAAGACTCTGTTTTACTTACTATGTGCAAAAGGAGTGAATTCAGTCACTAATATTTAAAAACGTAGTAAATTAAGTGTGGGAATTATTATGTAGTTGATGTAGGAAAAGTGAATTTGAGCATGTGTTGGACTGAATGATGGAGATGAGAATCTGGGGGATATAGTAAATTAAAGCTTTGTTTAAATTATGTCATTCAATTAAACACTGAGTGTGCACTAAGTACTAGACGCTAGGAAAACGATTTTTCCTAATTGGGAATTGTATAGGTGCTGTACTGTTGAAAGCACCAAATATTTTTCTTAGGTTTTAGTCTTGGATTCTGGAACTATGTCAGCAAAGTATATAATAATGTCATTTGTCCATGAAGAGGAATAAAAATTACATTCAAGCCTATTTTAAGAGCAAAAAACTCAAAACTTTAAGTATCGTATGCTTTATTAATTAGAGAATCACTTGTCCAGGGACTTCCCTGGTGGCACAGTGGTTAAGAATCTGCCTGCGAATGCAGGGCACACGGGTTCGTGCCCTGGTCCGGGAAGATCCCACATGCCACGGAGCAACTAAGCCCATGTGCCACAACTACTGAGCCTGTGCTCTAGAGCCCACAAGCCACAACTACTGAAGCCCGTGCTCCTAGAACCCGTGCTCCACAACAAGAGAAGCCACCACAATGAGAAGCCCGCTCACCGCAACAGAGAGTAGCCCCCCCCCCTTGCTGCAACTAGAGAAAGCCTGCGTGCAGCAAGGAAGACCCAATGCAGCCATAAGTAAATAAATAAATAAATAAATTTATTTAAAAAAAAATAAAGAGAGAGAGAGATTCACTTGTTCAGAACATCTGAACTATATTACAGAACCCTGGGAAATCCGATACTATAGATGCATTTGAATTGACCATAAATACCCACAAAACCACTATATCATATAGCTTTATCTACAGAATTCAAACATGCAACCTACATTTGACACCACAACTTTCTAAATATCTGATAGTTAACTCTGATTCATGACTTTGAGAAAAAAACTTCTTTGGAAGTTTATTTTGAATAATTCTATTTGTTTTTAGCCATTGAATTTCTGTATCTCAACATTTAATATTTTCTAATTGTTTTATATTTTTCCTCTTATTTCAGAGAATTGAGGGTACAGTTGATATAGCAGTTATTACCAATGGATTTCAAGCCATGGCAAAGAATGCTTATAGCTATAATTGTTTACAGACTCCAGTTATAACTGATTTTAGTCCCAAAGTACGGACAATACTGGGTAAGAAATTCTTCAATAAGATTAGTCATTTGACATATATGTATGTGTATACCATTTCGAAAAAGGCTTTTGAAACAGTTTCTCTGCAGTTGTGTTTCTTAGAGCAAAACCTGTCACAGGTTTTCTTTTTTAACCATAAATTGGTCTGTTTATTATATCACTTTGAACATGTGCAATAATAAGAAAAATATTAATTTTTAAAGTTCTTTGCCATATTTTTCCCTGTTAAACAATTAAACATGAATTTTATCTCCATGTGGCAGCTATCAACTCTTTCATTGATTTTCTTTTACCTCTGAAAGTGTTAGGATTTCCTAAATCCAATGAAACATAAGAGATGAGTTGGTTGGCTTAATATTCAAATTTTGCACTAGATAATACATTGACTCTTTTTGTAAAACTTTTCTTTTAAAATAATAGGAGAAGTTAATTTAACAATTAAGGGTTATAACTTTGGAAATGAACTCACACAAAACATGGAGGTCTATGTTGGAGGAAAATCCTGCCAGGTCCTTCACTGGAACTTCACAGATATTAGATGCCTTTTGCCCAAGTTGTCTCCTGGAAAACATGATATCTGTGTAGAAGTCAGAAACTGGGGTTTTGCGTCAACAAGGTATGGTAATGACCATAAACTTTGAGAGTTGTGGAACACATGATGCTAATATATTGAGATAGGAAGAGAAATAGTCATTAACCTTATAATATTTCAGTTGCTCTTTCACCTTTCTACAATTCCTTTTGCAAAAGATTCTGAAAATATCTCATAACATGCAGTATGATGCTTAGGTCTGAGACCAATACCATTCAGATTAGGTGGTAAGATTTCTCTGTAGAACTAGGTTTATGTATATGTCACATGACTTTCATTCATTCTGGAAATACTTATCAAGAAGTTACTCGGGGGCAGGCACTTTCTCAGTGCTGGATTTATAGTGGGGAATAAGAGGGACGTGTCCCCCACATTAATGATGCCCACAATTTTGTTAGGGAGGCAGATTTCAAACAGATGATTGCATCAATAACTTGATTATAAATGAGAAAAAGACTATGGATAAGAGGTCCCAGGTGCTACAAGAACATATAATAGAGCTAATTTTTCCTGAGGTACTGGGGACTGGAAAGAGTTCTCTGAAAAGGTGACAAGTAAGCCAAGAAATGGGTGGGAGCTGCCAGGTGAAGGAGAGCGTGGAGAGAATCCTCCTCCAACTGTAACTTTCCTTTAAATAGATGTTTAGTATTTTCTTCCCTGAAGCTGCTTGTCAACTGGTAAAATTTTAGTTCTGGCATAAGGAAGTTACTGGTTTAGAGTACTTAGAAAAAGAGAAAACTGGAATTTAGGGATTAAAAAAAGGCAAGTAAAACTGATGTCAGAGTAGAAGGAGAGATCATTGCAGAAGAGTCTTGTGGGAGGTGAAGAAAGAAGAGCAGCAGTAAACATAAACCTCAGAACTACATCCCCTCTTAGATTCACAGGGCAGAGCTCACATGATTCTAGAAGAGCTGTTGGCTTGTGCTTTGGCTTGATGATATAATGGGCAGAATTGAGAGCATACAAAACTGGGTACTTGGGTGGTGGTTCAAAAACTACCAATTCAGTTATGATGAGGAAGTTAGATAAAAATTAACACAAAGACTCATTTGAGTTATGGTGGGAGCTGGGATGTGGAATTCAGCTCTATATGTCAGGTCAGAAAAGCACTGTACATTTTGATGGCCTCCTAGCAGATACATTGTAACAAAGCAAAGTAAATTTAAAACCCTCTCGTTGAAATAGTGGGAAGGGAGATCATGACAAGTTTTCAACCAATATAGAATGATAAATTCAAATTAATTGCACAAAACTTTACTTATATTAAATGTATGGAATTTCATTACTATTCTTTTTTATAGATAATGCTGCCTTTATGGGTTTTTTGGGGTTTATTTTGGTTTTTTTATGCCTTTATGTTTTATTCTAATAACTAGATAAAATATTTTAAAGGATATCATGTATTTCTTGTGACCTCAGTTCTCATAACCATATTTTTCCCATAGTATTTTAAGTTCTTCCATCTCAAATTCTCCTGCCATGGGATTTTCAGAAATGTAATTTTCATATTTAGGGAGACAACTATTATATATGTATATGATCCAACCAAATTGAGGTCATGATAATTATCAGATTATCTAGTTTGAGAAAGCAATGTCTTATTAAATATTCAAGTACTTCCTCTTAAATGAATCAGGTCCTAAGAAGAGTTTAACAACATGACCCCATTGAATGCTCATTGAAATATCTATTAATTTTTCTTTTGCAGAGACAAATTAAACGCTTCTATACAGTATATTTTGCAAGTGACCGACATGTTTCCACAGAAGGGCTCCTTATATGGTGGAACTGAAATCACTGTAATGGGTTTGGGATTCAGCACAGTACTAGCTGAGAACACTGTGCTTTTGGGTAAGAGTTCCATCCTCACAGGAGGGCTGTTATCATTTTTCTCATCTTAAATGATGTGCTGTAGGTGCTGTGTTATTACACAAATGCTCTCAGTCATGGAAGCTTTGTTTTTCTATTAGCATGTAAAAGGTTAAGTGTATTTGGTTAGGTGGTAAAAATAAACTAAATAACTGCTTTTGATTTCAGTAAATAATTACCAAATATTTAATGCGTATAGAACACTTTAAAAAAGGAGAGGTCTCTGTTCTAAAACTAGTCAGTTTTAGAACTAATTAGTTCTAAAACTAATCAGTATTCAAACATGATTACTATCAGAAAAAAGTACCAAAGATCCTACTATGTAATGGGGAGCTTTTGCAGGGCCTTGACTATTTACTAATTATACTTCGTCTCTGTATTTCACAAAAACTATTTGAGAAAATGTTTTTTCCCCCATCTTTTTTCTTTCTAGGGTCCTTCCCTTGCAATGTGACATCATCATCAGAAAATGTCATAAAATGTATTGTTCATTCAACAGGGAAAGTATTCAGGATTACCAACAGTGGGGAAGATTCAGGTATCAGGCAACATTTATCTGCTGTAAATAATGGAGACATGTTACCTTGGAATTAATTTGATTTTTACTTATAATACTTCAAAGTATTCAGAGAATAAGTATTGTTATTTCTTTGTATAAGTTGTTAATAGTTTGTCTAGAATTTATCCACTTGACATAGGGGACCACATATAGAATGAATCAGCAAGCAGTAGTAGACTTGAGTCTAGAAGGCTAGGCTTAAGATTTCCAAGTTCAGGAATTGCCACTTGGTTTTACTGCAGTATAGAACCTCCTGAATTACTACAGTTTGTTTTCCATTATGGGTTTCTAAATAAATATTCAAATAGAAATTATATAGATTTTTGCATGCCTCAATGCCTGAGAAAATTTTTGTGTTTAAAGAATTGATCAGAACTTTTAAAAATATTCCATGTGACATTTCTGAACAACTTGTTTATTGACTGATTTTTTTCAAATTGCCTCTCAGTCATCAGTTTTGGAGTTGTGTGGTTTATCTTTTCCTTAGCTTCTCATTATGTTACTTTCCATTATTTCTGTTTATTTTTATTATGTGTTTAAAGTAGACATGTAAAAGTTTTATAATGTTAATTAAAAAGTTTTTTCACTCATGGCTGTATAAAAAGGCAATATTTTCAAAGATAATTATTAAGAATTTTTACTCCTTTTCCTTTTTTCTTTAAAAATATGACTCAATTCTTGCTCCCAGTACACGGATTAGGTTATGCCTGGTCACCATCAGTCTTAAATGTGTCTGTGGGAGACACAGTGACATGGCATTGGCAAGCACATCCATATCTCAGGGGACTAGGATATAGAGTTTTCTCTGTCTCCAGTCCTGGAAGTGTAATTTTTGATGGCAAAGGATTTACCAATAGAAGAGAAAAATCTGCATCAGGTATGTTTCCGCTTTGTTGCGTTTTGCATCATGCTTCTTTTTCCCAGGTATAATAAAAATAAATTTGTTTAGATTTAAAATACTTTTGCATAAATAATATATACAAATACACAAAATGATTTAGCTGGCATTTTATTGCTATAGTAAAAATATTACAAATTTATAAAATATTCTAAATGAATGCCAGCAAGGTATTTTATACATCAGAGGTGAGTTCTGATATCAGAAATATCTCTATTCATTCTGGAATAATCAACCAGAAAAATATATTGAAACAAGCAAAATACAAAGAAAATTGAAGTACATGTTTTAATCATACCAATCTGATAGCAAGTATGAACTTCTGTTGATTGGAATCAGCTTTAAAATCAGTCTTTCTTCTAGGACAACTTAGCGTACAGTGTGCCTTTTAGACTGCCTGTTTTGTTCTACACATGTAGCAGTTTGAACTTTTTACTCATGAACACAGTTTTTCATTGCATGTTGAGTTTTTCTTTAAGATTCTGTGAATTATGCCAGATTTAACATGGTTTCTCTAGAAAAATTAATGCTGGATCTTGCCTTCCTAGAATGTAATTTCATTATACAAGACAGCTTTTATAGACATTTTATAGTTGTTTATAGTCATTTCCTTACTACTTCCTATTGAAATATCACATGCATGAAAAGTAAGAAACCTGTCATCTGCATGAGCGTTTGAATGATTATTTCAAATTTCTTTTCAAAGATGAATTAATTGCTTGTATTTATTATGTACAATCTCATTTTATGGTAGGTTCATTTTCTTACCAATTTACTTCACCTGGAATCCATTATTATAGCAGCGGGTATGTTGATGAGGCTCGCTCCATTTTTCTCCAAGGAGTCATTAACGTTTTACCAGCTGAAACCAGGCACATTCCCCTGCACCTGTTTGTGGGTGGCACTGAAGCCACATATGCTCAGGGTAAGAAGGTTAAAGGTGGAAACCCTGTCACTTCGGTGACCCAGGGTATATGCAACCTTTCTGGAGTAGGAGGCAGATGACTGGGGCTAACTGTCTCTCACTAGCCGCATGACCCTGAATAGGTCGGGACTGCTCTTGAGGCTAGAATTTATTCTATAAAATAAGGGGATCATGTTAATGTTGTCCTGTCAGTCTCCCAGAATCCTTATGTGCCTCAAATGAGATGTTAATGTGAAAAAGTTCTGATACTCTGTAAGTGCCTGAAAATATATTAAAATGTGAGATGATGTGGTTTTATTTTCCCCATAGGGTCTGGCCTTAGACAAATTGAAAAATAAATTAATTTTATATTCACTCTTTACTGTTATCATCTTTGTCCAGGTCTTTCTTTTAACTTTGTACCGCCTGGGTCTCCTCTTGTCATTTGGGAAAAAAAGACTTACCAGAATATAAACCACCATCATCAAAATTAGAGTAATGCAGTCTGAAAACAATTCTTGTTTTAGAATTTTATCCATGACTTACAGGCAGTTCTTTTGTCTAAAGGAGGACCCGTGAATTTGCGCTTGGAAAGCTCTGTGACAGGCTGCCTAGCAACAGAACCCCTGTGTGGCCTGAACAGTACCGTGTTTGCACATTCGGATAGATTGCTCTTTGAGCTTTCAAGTTGTTTTTCACCATCTATAAGCAACATTAGTCCATCCATCGGAACACTAAATGAATTGATAACAATTACTGGACGTGGCTTCAGTAATCTCACATGTGCTAATAAGGTAAGAATATAAAGATCTCCTTTTTACTTCTGTATACACAATAAAAGGAGGATGTTTCACCCATAACCTCATAGTTTAATTTATGACAGCTTAATTGTGATATAATTCACACACCATACAACTCACCCATTTAACGTGCACAATTCAGAAGCTTTTGGTATGTTCGTAGAGTTGTGCATCCATCGCCACAGTCAATTTTAGAACACTTTCTTTACCCCAAAAAGGAACCCCACAGTCCTTAGATATTACCCCCAACCCCTCCGTACTTCCTGGCCCTAAACAACCACTAATTTTTCTGTCTCTGTGGATTTGCCTATTGTGAATATTCTTATAAATAGAATCATACAATATGTGGTCATTTGTGACTAGCTGTATTCACTAAGCATAACGTTTTCAGGGTTCATCCATGATGTACCATGTAGCAGTATTTCATTTCTTTTTATGACTGAATAATATTCCACTGCATAGTGTATACAATTTATTTATCCATTCATTAGTTCATGGACATTTGGGTTGTTTTCACCTTTTTGGCTGTTATCAGTAATATAACTATGAACATTTGTGTATGATCATAATTAAGTTTAAGATTAATCCAAGATATGCCTTAATCAGCCCCCAAATTAATTTCATGAATAAAAAGTTTGCACATGATCAATTTTTTTTTAATTTATTGATTGATTGATTGATTGATTTTTTGGCTGTGTTGGGTCTTTGTTGCTGTGCACGGGCTTTCTCTAGTTGCGGTGAGCGGGGGCTACTCTTCATTGCGGTGCACGGGCTTCTCATTGCGGTGGCCTCCCTTGTTGTGGAGCATGGGCTCTAGGCGTGCGGGCTTCAGTAGTTGTGGCTCGCGGGCTCTAGAGCTCAGGCTCAGTAGTTGTGGCACACGGGCTTAGTTGCTCCGTGGCATGTGGGATCTTCCCGGACCAGGGCTCGAACCCATGTCCCCTGCATTGGCAGGCAGATTCTTAACCACTGCGCCACCAGGGAAGTCCCCAATTTTTTAAATTTGGTTGTTGCTAATACAAAATTTAAGTTCACACTAGAGTAATGTATTGACTTTTTTTCATGTTCATTTTATTTTCAGGTTACAATTGGTAGCTATCCCTGTGTTGTAGAAGAAAGTAGTAATAATTCCATTGTGTGTCATATTGACCCTCAAAACTCAATGGATGTTGGCATCAGGGAAATTGTCACAGTAACTGTCTACAATCTGGGCACTGCTATCAACACGCTGTCCAGTGAATTTGATAGGCGATTTGTACTTTTGCCAAACATCGACGTGGTATTACCAAATGCAGGGTCAACTACAGGAATGACACAAGTGACCATACAAGGCTCTGGATTTGCAGTTTCTTCTGCTGGTGTACAAGTCCTCATGGGTCATTTTCCATGTAAAGTTGTGTCAGTGAATTATACAGCCATTGAATGTGAAACATCTCCTGCTCCCCAGCAGCTTGTGAAGGTTGATCTTCTGATCCACGGAGTGGCTGCCCTGTGTCAAGGGAACTGCAGCTTTTCATACTTAGAAAGCATCACTGCTTTTGTAACAAGAATCTCCCCAAACACCATCAAAGGATCTGTAGAAGTTCTCATTGAAGGAGAAGGTTTTGGCACTATCTTGGAGGACATTTCTGTTTTCATTGGAAACCAACAGTTTAGAGCAATCGATGTTAATGAAAATAACATCACTGTTCTTGTGACTCCTCTTCCGGCTGGAATTTATTCTCTTAGTGTTGTGGTGGGAACGAAAGGTTTAGCTCTGGGAAACCTTACTGTCAGCAGCCCCCCAGTAGCATCTGTCACACCAACTTCTGGAAGCATTGGTGGTGGCACTACTTTGATGATCACTGGAAATGGCTTCTATCCAGGCAACACCACAGTCACTGTTGGGGATGAACCTTGCCAAATTATTTCTGTCAATTCCAGTGAAGTCTACTGCCGTACCCCAGCAGGGACAGCTGGAAGGGTCAGTGTAAAGATCTCTGTGAATGCAGTCGCTTATCCACCTCTGTCATTTACGTATGCCTTGGAAGATACTCCACTTCTCAGAGGAGTTGTCCCAAGTACAGGTACGCCAATACCTGCTTTTTTGGTGTCTTGATATAATATGATCAGTAATATTTACTAGCATAGAATTGGAATAATGTTTACAAATGATTTTTAGGATGTGTTTTTAGACAAACCCTCTTAATCAATACATGGGATTTGAGTTCTGTGTAGTCTCTATTTTGTGATTATTTTTTGCACATTCTTGGGATAAAATTTTTGGCCAAATTCCCATTTCTGTTTTAAAACAAAATCCCCATTAACTTCACCTAAATTTCAAAATGAGGAAGAAATAGATGGATACCTGTAGACTAAAATTAGTCATTAATTTATGTCATTAATGTTAATATGACAGGAAATACCTGTTAAAATTCATAAGTAGTTCATCTTATTAACATTGAGAATTTTTTAGAGTATCTTGTTTCCAGGAAACTACAATTGATTATTAACTTATTAACACAACAGAATTCTTTTTAAGGGGGTAATTGGCCCATTCAGGTGAAAAAAATATTATAAAATAGGATTTACTTAATTATTTAGTATGACTTGTTCTTCTGAGCTAAGAATAGATTCAGATGTCTTCCTGATCCTTTGTCATTATGTTATGCTGTTGCTGATCATCTTCAAGCTATTGGAATGCTTATCATCTATGTAATGATTTCTGAAGAGGCAGCTATAGTCTAATGGCTGAGAACATGGCCTTAATACCTGGATTCACATCTTGGTTCTTCTACTTTCCAGTGGTGAAACTTTGGACGAGTTTCTTAAAATATCAGTTTCCTTACACATGCAGATACCTTCCTCATAAGGTTAAAAAATCTCATTCATATAATGCAACTTAAAAGTTTCCTTTAATAAAGAACTTATTAAATGTTGGCCTTTTAAAAAAAGTCTTTGTTAATTTACAGTGCCAGGAAATGTATCAGGTTTGGGTAAGATGTATTCTGTGCCTTCAAGAAGTTTGCTATTGAAATTTTCTTTTAGACATCGTTTTCTCATTTACAATTTTAAAAAGCAAATATTAACGGTAGCAATGGCATACTTCCCCCCCTATATTTGTAATCATTGCAAATGAAGAACTAGATATTGGCATATGTTCCTTATTTCCATGAACGATTTCTGTCTCATCTCTCTTTGAATGTATCTTTCAAAACAATGTATCTGAAGATAGATGAGACTTGTAGACAAGTGAGAACTGAGCTATTGGGTTGGCCAAAAAGTGCCTTCGGTTTTTAAGTAAAAATAAAAAGCAATAAAAAACTTTTCATTTTCACCAAGAACTTTATTGAACAATGTATTCACCCTTTTGTTCCAACTACTTTTGCCATTTTTCAGGCAACTTGTAATTCCATCTTTCCAAAACTTATCTTTTTGAGCAAAGAACTGGTCCAGGTGCCTTTTACAGTCTTCCAGGGAATTGAAATTTTTTCCATTAAGAGAATTTTGTAAAGATCGAAATAAATAGAAATCCAAAGATGCAATGCCTAGTGAATACGGCAGATGAATCAGAACTTCCCAGCCAAGCTGTAACAGTTTTTGCCTGGTCATCAAAGAAACGTTCGGCCTTGCGTTATCCTGATGGAAAATTATGTGTTTTCTGTTGACTAATTCTAGATGCTTTTCATTGAGTGCTGCTTTCACTTGGTCTAATTGGGAGCAGTACTTGTTGGAATTAATCGTTTGGTTTTCCAGAAGGAGCTCATCATAGAGGACTCCCTTCCATTCCAACCATATACACAACATCACCTTCTTTGGATGAAGACCGGCCTTTGGTGTGGTTGGTGTTGGTTCATTTCGCTTGCCCCACGATCTCTTCTGTTTCACATTATTGTACAGTATCCACTTTTCATCGCCCATCACAATTTGTTTTAAAAACAGAACGTTTTTGTGACGTTTCAGTAGACAATTGCATGCGCAAATATGGTCAAAAAGGTTTTTTTCGCTTAAGTGGAACCCAAACATCAAAGCGATGAACATAACCAAGCTGGTGCAAATGATTTTCAATGCTTGATTTGGATATTTTGAGTATGTCGGCTGTTTCCTGCATGCTATAATGTTGATCTCGATTAATGTCTCAATTTGATCGCTATCAACTTCAACTGGTCTCCCCGACCGTGGAGCATTGTCCAGCGAGAAATCTCCAACACGAAACTTCACAAACCACTTTTGACATGTTTGATCAGTCACAGCACCTTCTCCATACACTGCACAAATCTTTTTTTTTGCGTTTCAGTTGGCATTTTTACCTTTCTTGAAATAATAAAGCATAATATGCCAAAAATGTTGCTTTTTTTCTTCCATCTCCAATATTAAAATGGCTACACAAAAATTCACCAATTTTGATAAGTCTTTTTTTAAATGCACGCTGATATGACAGCTGTCACATACAGTCTAACAAAATTGTTTCAAATGAAGTTAAAGACAACTAAGTGCTACTAGAGCCATCTTACAGAAAAAAACGAACGAACCTTTTGGCCAACCCAATGTTTTATTTACTGAAGAGGCAAGGTATAGATCACACTTAGAACACTTCCATATGAAAGGTGAAAATACCAGAGAAGATGAAAAACTTAAGACCTGAAAACATTTTTTAATCTTGTATCTTAAAACTATTCCTAACATGAAAGATCGCATTAATATCTATGGTCTTTAAAATGACAACTTACATTTCAGTGACACTTACTATGGTCAATTATGTGGTTATTTTTACTGTTACTACTTGAATTAAAAGCAAACTACTACGTGGTGACTCTGCATTTGTAACAAGTTATGTTGATTAATAACTATTCACTTATTATTTAGGTATGTAGGTCTGTGTTTGGATGCCCTGTGAAAAATTCCATGTGTATAATGCCCTCAATGCTTTTTGTCAAAAGAAGGAAGGAAGGGAACAGAAGGATTGAAATACTTTATTCTATGTACATTTATTCAAGGCATTAACATCAACATTCATCTATAAGTCTTTAAATTAATTCCTTGTTTCTATATTTACTATCTTACACCTATTTATATATCATAATTTGTTTATCAAGTCATATATATTGAAAATATTTGAATTAAGAAAAATAGTCCATTCATCAGAAGGGTTGCAAATATCAGGAAAGTACCAAAAATTTTAAAAAGTAAACCTCATCCCTAAATATGCTCTAACCCATCACCCACTGCTCAGGCATTCATTCATTCTTCAGACATTCTAGATCTTCTCTCTTTTCCATTAGCCTGAATTATTAGTAACTTACAACTTTCATCTGTAGAATGGACAGATGTGCTGGAAAATAATGAACACTGAGATAAATATCTTATAATCAAGATACCATAGACTGCAATGAAATTATAACCAAAATGTATATGACATGACATGTACTGTTGGTATTGATATTAGTTTTAAAATACTGGATATTATTTTGTTTATGTAAGTAAATGGGTATATCTTTAAATGCATGTGCAAGTCTTGGAATTTAGGTATATATTTATATGGTTTGCTTTTTTTTTTAAGGTCCTCCAGGGACTGAAATTCAGATCAATGGGTCAAATTTTGGTATTGATATCTTGGAAATTTCAGTGATGATAAATAACATTCAGTGTAATGTGACCATGGTCAATGATACTGTATTGCAATGCATTGCTGGAGATCATGCTGGTGGCACTTTTCCTGTTATGATGCATCATAAGACAAAAGGTTCTGCTGTGTCCACAGTCGTATTTGAGTACCCACTTACTATTCACAATATTCATCCAAGCCAAGGTAGGCATGAATGTACCAGAACCTAGAAATCTTTTATATTGTTTCAGTAAACACTTATTTAGAAAGAAACATATTCTTCAAACCCTGCTAAAATGTGTAGTTCCTATAACACACTAAAATATTTTTGTTTATGCATCAAATTAATAAGCATGCAAGGGTATCAGTCATTTCAAAATATTTGTTTAATGCCTGTATTTCTCTTGTGCTATATAATTTATTTAAAATTTAATACTATTGAAAATGTCCAGGTTGTATTTGGAAATTTTTTTAAAATCATGTTTAGATATCACTGGCCTGTAATTATGTCTAAATAAGTATTTTTTTCTGTTTGAAAATTATTTTAGTGGTTAAAAACCTTAAGCACAACCAATGTGCTTTTAACTAAAATGGTAACTTTACATTTGTGTTTTTTTTAAATTATTATTTATTTATTTATTTTTGGCTGTGTTGGGTCTTCGTTTCTGTGTGAGGGCTTTCTCCAGTTGCGGCAAGCGGGGGCCACTCTTCATCGCGGTGCGCGGGCCTCTCACCATCGCGGCCCCTCTTGTTGCGGAGCACAGGCTCCAGACGCGCAGGCTCAGTAGCGTGGCTCACGGGCCTAGTCGCTACGCGGCATGTGGGACCCTCCCAGACCAGGGCTCGAACCCGTGTCCCCTGCATCGGCAGGCAGACTCTCAACCACTGCGCCACCAGGGAAGCCCTACATTTGTGTTTTGACTACTCAAATTCTTTGTGGCATTTCTTTTAAATAAAATTTTAGTTCCTAGAAGTAGTTTTAAATAAATGACCAAATGTGACATTTACTCAGTGAAGGTTTTAAAAAACTACAATCAAAAGAGATTCTGTTGCACTAATATAATATAATATAATATAATATAATATAATATAATATAATATAAATAATTTCAGTTCTACGAATCTTTTCATTTAATGAAACTTGCTTCCATTTCAGGTGTTAAAATAAAGTTAAATATATGTACAGAGGAGGTTTTCTTTTCATTAACTTTGTCTTTCCCTTTTATATGTCTTCACTAGGGAGCTTCGGTGGTGGTCAAACCATGACTGTGACAGGCACTGGGTTTAATCCACAGAATTCAGTTGTATTAGTGTGTGGCTCAAAATGTGCAGTCGACAGACGGAAATCTAATTGCACAACATTATTATGTGAAATTCCACCTAATAATGGTAAGTAGTCAGAAAAAAGAATGGAAGTCTTTGAGAACGTTTAATTTTATAGAGATCACTCTGAATTTCTTTTTTCAATTTTTTGTGTTCATTTGGGACAATTGAATCACCTTTATGAATTTCCTGATTTTAAGCAATTTCTTCAGAATTTTGTTTTCTAGGCTTACAATATTTTCCAAGATTCATGACATTTGGGTTAGACTGAATTGTTTTTAGTAAATTGCAGTTTTTCAGTTTATCGCATAAAGAGCATGCCAAATGGAGAACATGTTTTTAGTTCCTATTGGAGTATTAACTTTTCCTTAAAGGGGGGATAGTATAATGGTTATGAGGGTGAACTCCGGTAATTCGTTGCCAAGATTCAAACGCAAGCTGTGTCTTTGGGCAAGTTATTCAAGCTCTCTGTGTCTTAGTTTCCTCTTCTGTAAAATGAAAATGATCACATTAGCCTACTTATTGTGAGGCTTGATAAGTTAATGTATGTGAAGTGGATAGAATGGTATCTGAAACATGATATGTGATTTGCTATTATTATTACTCTTATTTATTTTTACTTAGTGGTTAAAAGCCTGGGCTCTAAGGAGCTCCTGAATTTGTTTTGCCACTAACTGTCACCTCAGCTAAGTAACTTAACTCCTCTCTGTTTCAGTTTGTTCATCTATTGAATGGAGACAATATTAACCCTAGTTCAGTGGGTTACTGTGAAGTTTAAGTATCTGGTATTTTAAGTACACAACAGATTTTAATTATCTAACAAAATTTAAGAAGAACTAAAGAGAATAAAATAGATGAATAAAGGATACGGTTTATGTACAAACATTTTTTAAAACATTAACAAAATTTGATGAAGCTTTTCTAAACATTTTTGCTTCTTCTGACTTCTTAAAGAATACTGAAGAAAATGTAACATTTTTGTGACTGGGCTTACTTATCATTTCAACATCAGAGTTTGTATTCTATTTTTTTTTTTAATGCAGTAATGCTATAAAGATTTGTCAAGGTTTGTTTGCCTTAACAATAGCTCCGCTTCTTTTTTCAGCGTTTTTGTATTGAGTTTTTGTAGCTTTTCTGTCTGTTACCTCGCTTTCAGCTGTCAGCGTGCTTGCTATTAGCCGTTCTTCCTTCCTTCCTCTCTAATTTGCAGTGTTGAATCCTCTAGCACTGGAAAACCAAACAGGCAGGTTTGTAGAATTGTCTACAATAAGAGGCTCTGAGGGAGGATCTAAGGGTTTTTCCCCTGTTGATAATGTGCGTGAATTTTGTGATGTGTTTGACTATTGCTAGAGATCTTTATTACTTCACATAGAGCCTGTGAAAGTGACTTTGGGAAAAGGAAGATGTTATTAAAAATATTTTGGGGTTTTGGACATGAATAAGGGCCTGATGGCAGAATTGAACTCAGTTTGATTCCTCTTATCATAGGCAGGGGACCCAAGCAAGCCTGTGAAGTGAGTGTGGTCAATGGGAAGAATTCATCTCAGTCCGCGACTCCTTTTATATACACTATGTCAATGACTCCACTCATCACTGAAATAGCTCCCAAGAGAGGCAGTACAGCAGGGGGCACCAGACTTACAGTCCTGGGATCAGGCTTCAGGTACTGTCTTCACATGCATGTACATCAGTGCATCTTTCCGGACTCCAGCCGTTATGCCTGCTTTGTCGTGCACCAGGACAGTGTTTGAATATAGTCATGTAAAGTGTACCCACCTGCTCAAAAGCCACACTACATTTACTGACGACATACTCTGTGTCAGGAACCTTTCTAGCCCATAGAAACTTCTGCCTTACCTTCTTAGATATTGTTTAATACCATTTTATGGCTAGCAGACTAAAATTAGAGAGGCTAAATAACTTTCCTCAGATCTTAGTAAATAACATCACAAGTATAAATCACCTTCCTGTTATGCTTTCCCCAGAATCTCATCTCCAACCATCATCTGCTTCATTGGCTCAATGAAACATCTCTTCATCCATTTCACTGTAACTGTTTAGGTTCCTTCTTCATAAACATATTCATTATTTTGGCTCAAATTTTATGTACTGCCGTATCATCATCCTTCAAGTACATAAGTTTGACTTCAAAACCCCAGATCGTTTAAATCATAGCGGGCAATGTTAATTCCTCAAGTACCTATAACTACCTTGGACTTGTATTTTTACATGGAGATTAAGTTCCAAAGTCTGTGAATGTGACAAAAAATGTTACATAGGCAAGATGATCGCTGAAAGTGTCTTACATAGGTGCCTGCTTGGAGACCAATGTAGAATTTCTCAATAATTTGAACCCAAGCAGTTTTTCTCCAACACTGCAATACTTGCTAGTTTGTACAATTTTATTTCCTGACCTCTTAATCTCTTTGTTTACTTTTTTCTCAACAAATATTTTGAGAATATTTTCGCAACAAAAATTTTGAAGTTTTACTACTGAAAAAAAGTGTCAGTCTGCACTTTGATAGCTCATAGGGTAAGAGCATTATTTTTACAATAATGTGTATGAATATTAGGGTTTGACAGTGTGACCTAGAAATTTGAGAAAAACGTCAGTGTTTTGTTTTCTTTTTTTTTACTTTACAGTGAAAATATACAGGATGTTCTTGTTACCATAGCTGAAGCCAAATGTGATATTGAGTATTCCAACAAGACATATATCATCTGCATGACAAATGCCCACACCCCTTCAGGGTGGGCTCCAGTGCATGTCAACATCAGAAGCATCGGCATGGCCAAACTGGTAACAGTGCTGTTGGGTCGAGTAGTCTCAGCAATAGAAAAACTAGCCTTGTGGGAGGTGAAGTAATTGGTAATGGAGTTGTGGCAAGCGGGGGCTACTCTTCATTGTGGCACGCGGACTTCTCATTGTGGTGGCTTCTCTTGTTGTGGAGCATGGGCTCTAGGCGCGCGGGCTTCAGTAGCTGTGGCACGTGGGCTCAGTAGTTGTGGCTGGCAGGCTCTAGAGCACAGGCTCGGTAGTTGTGGTACACGGGCTTAGTTGCTCCACGCCATGTGGGATCTTCCTGGTTCAGAGATTGAACCTGTGTCCCCTGCATTGGCAGGCGGATCCTTAACCACTGCGCCACCAGAGAAGTCCCATTAATGGACTTTTTACTTTGTTAATGTCTCCAAAAAATAACTAAGATGTGACTAGAATAAATTTAAAGTAGATTATTTTTTTTTTTGCTTGTTACTAAAATTTTATTAGTTCAGACTTCTAATTATTCTGGATTGCAGGGTAATTGGTAATAGCTTTTATAGTTTTTTATTATTGTGAAATTAATCAACAGGCAGCTTTAACATATTTGAAGTAGGTTATACTTAATGAAAATGTTCATTGTTTTAGATTTCTTCATTTTGAGGAATTAAATGAAGAATTGTGATAAAACCTCTAAATTTAAAAGTCTCTCTTGTTCTATTACAGGATAATGCTGAGTTCCTATATGTTGATGCTTGGTCCTCCAACCTCTCATGGGGAGGAGCGTCGCCCCCAGAGGAAGGTTCACTAGCTGTTATTACAAAAGGACAGACAATTTTGCTGGATCAAAATACCCCTATCCTGAAAATGTTGCTTATTCAGGGTAAATTTCTGAAAATCTGTTTATTAGACTCTGCCTGTGAAATGGTTCTGTGAAGTTAATTTAATCAAAATTCATGATTATGAACACCCATAGTTGTATCATGTTTTAAATACAGAGTGTAGTACTGAGTTCTTTAAATTGAGTATTATAATCAATTTGTGGTTATGAAATTTTTTATTGCGTTGCAACCAGAATCTTTTAATGAAATAGAATAGAAAATATCTGAGTGTACTGCATCTTTTATATGGGTAAGCGTCTTTTAAAGTCAAGTGTTTCATGAAACTTTTGTTTCAATAACTGTGTGTGTGTGTGTGTGTGTGTGTGTGTGTGTGTGTATACGCCAATGCACATGGAGTGGATTACAACAGTAAAAAGGTATTTCCCATTTAGAAAAACACTAGTATAGTGGGTCCTAGGGGTTATAAAAATCATAGAGATTTGTTAAATTCTATACTAAATGACCCCCCTGACTCCTCTTGGATGCCAGGTTGTGATTTAACCTTTGCCTGTGAACCTGCTTTCAACTGTTACCCGAAGTTCTCTCTGCTTCTTAATATCCTATTTTTAATACGGCAAGCTAAATAACCAGAACTGTGACAATTGTGTGTAAAAGAAACAATAATTGGCGAGAGTAAAACACTTGAGACTTTAGTATATAAACTTTGCCATAATGGTTTTAGCTGTTCATAGGCCTTTGCATTTTGTTTTTGTTTTAACTTCTGGGACAATAGCAGTGTTTCAGTTATTTGAAGTTATTAACTATTGAACCTTTGGACAGGTAAAGTTTCACTGTCCACAAATTTACATCAGTCTCTTAAAAAATGTATCTCAGCACATTCTTTAATAATGTTAATCAGGCTATAGCTGTTGCTAGTGCAAATTAGTTCAGAGCTAATGTTGGCATTACAATAGTTTATAAAAAGTGTTTTTCTTTTATTTTAATTTTTTGTTCTTAATTTATATTTTGAGGTCCTGTGTTTGTAGAACTAGAATTCACGTAGCTGCACTATTTAATAGCATTTAAAATAACAAATGATCAAGGGGGAATAATCTGCCCTGGGGTTTGATCTTCTAGCAGCTCCCTGGGTCTTGTCTGAAGTTTTTATACTTCATGTTGCCAAAGGGCTGAAGTAAAGTGACATGCATAGTGACAGCAGATAGGAATAAGAAATTAAATTTTAGTGTATAATTTAATAAATAGCTTTTAATAAGAATATTCCTTGTGATATATTTCAAAATTGTATGGTTTTTAGGTGGAACTCTAATATTTGATGAAGCTGACATTGAACTTCAGGCAGAAAATATTCTAATTACAGATGGAGGCGTTCTTCAGGTATAAGAGAGAACTTGATCTGTATTCATTGCTAACCTCTCCATTTCTTTTTAAAATATTATGTGTAAAATCGACAGTTAATTATGCTAAACTCTCACTAGTTTATCTTTGTGTAGGTCTCTGTTCTTAGCATAAAATCTTTTTTTTGGATTTTAAAATTCCCTAGAATATTTTTGTGCTTTTAATAGGAAGATAAAGCATATTTTCATAGAGCAGAATTTTAAATAGAGCAGAAAAAAAATTAGCTCTGAGATGTAGCTAAAGTCAATCAGTATACTTTCCAAAGTTCTGGCATAGTATATTTGGCTGACTGGTAAATGTAAGGTTTATCTTTTGGAGGAAAGATACTGAGAATGGAACAATTGATTCTCAAAAGAGAGGGGAGAAAAGAAAAGAATTTGCTTTTGAATGATTAGAGTTGTGGATAATGAGTTTTACTTTCTGAATGATGCTTGTGAAATCCCTTGCAGATTGGGACGGAAGCCTCCCCATTTCAACACAAGGCGGTCATTACCTTGCATGGGCACCTGCGATCTCCTGAGCTCCCGGTATATGGCGCCAAAACACTGGCTGTGCGGGAGGGAATCCTGGATCTGCATGGTACGGGCCGAAAGGACTCAGGGAACTGGTCCAGGAGAGACTAGCCAGGAAGCCAGAGATAATCCTCCTGATAACTCTTTTTAAATGAAACCTTGCCAAACTTCTCCTGTCTTTACGTGTTCCCTCTTTACCCCTCTTTATCTCTTCCCTCCTTTATCCAGGTTAGGTCAACCCCTACAGACCACCAAGACTCACAACCAAGGTCACTCCTAGGAAGCCCTTCCATCACATCCTTTGCCTAATTTAGCACTTGAAACAGTTCATACTGATTGTTTTCTTTATTCATCTATCTAAACAAAAAGGCATTAAGTCTAGAAGCAGAAATTATAACTTCTTATATTTGTATTTTAAAATGGGCTCTTTCTAAAATATAGCTATAAATTTATATTTGCACTGTTCTATATATATACTGTGGAAAATTATCAGCAAATAAAAATGATTATGATCATGTTTGAGCTATCAGTGTAGCATTATCTAAAGGAAGCATGGTGTGAATCCTTTTTATATGAAGTCTTCTATATTGCAATAATCTACCTCTTTTATAAGTTTAGAATATATGAGCATGATATCCCATTATGATCATAAATGTCCTACATTATGCTAAATATATACACTAATAGAATATTCAGAAATTTATACATTTCATTTGTCTCCAGATTATCAATTTAAGCAATTCCTATCAACAATGACAAAGATAATAGGCCTCTGCCCATTTTATCAGTAGTATCACACCATTTATATTGAGTTCATATAAAGAAGATTATCATAAATGGGATATGTCATTGCAGAAGGATTTTTTAAAAACTTATAGACCTATACATGTTATTACAAACCTGATTATTACTTTTATAAAGCAAGCACTCTAAATGTTTCTTTTTTGAGAAAGGTATAAGATGCTAAGGTAAAATGAACTTTCTCAAAATTGATTCAATCCAGGAAAAGATTAAAATGCATAAAACTCTTAATATCCAAGAAAACACATCTGAGGAAATTCTCGGTTTGTATGTTGGCTCCAGGTCTGCCTGTTCCTGTGATTTGGACTCGTTTGGCTCATACTGCAAAGGCAGGGGAAAGGACTTTGATTTTACACGAAGCAGTAACATGGAAACCAGGAGATGAGATTGTAATTGCAAGCACAGGACACAGGTATGATGTCTTCTGGACCCGCTAATTTTGATTTAGAATAGAGATTTTTTTTAAACTATGTAAACAAGGGGTGATTCAGAAGGTCCACAACTACTTAATTTAAATTTGAAACCTAGAATAAAGAAGCATGAACAGCCAAATATGTATTTGACAAATATTAACATTGGGTTGACCCCCAGTGTGTTGAGTTTTCAGTGACTGAATTTACCATGAGAAAAAGTATAAATATATACTGATAAAAGATTTTAGTCATTTTCATGGTTAGGTTCCCATGTAAGATTTCGTTTGACAAAAGCATTCTGCTATTAAAAGTCAGTTGAAAACCTCTGAGTGAGAGCTTTAGCTAAGTACATCAATGCATGCAAAAATGTAAATGAGCTTCTTTGTTTGGGGCCACCAAATAACACATTTGAAAGAAGCTAGTGAACTCTTTCTTATCTTACAGTCTTGGCAGTGGCTCCCATGGAGCAAAATTGTTTGTAATGATTGAATACAAGGGAGGAAATTATAGTATGAATGATGATTAACGTAACCTTTTACATGTCTGACATTTTACAATCGAAGCTGCTTATGACCCTTAATTTGTTTAATTATATATTTTAGCAAATAAGAAATAAAAAGAACAAAACTAATACAGCTACACCAAGAATACTGGTGGGGAGAGGAAGCAAGAGGAGCCTTATTTTTGCTTTATTGTTCAAATTATAAGTAATAGCAAAATTGGATATAGTTGATGCTGATCAGGGAACAAATAGTAATTTATGACAAGAAACAGCTAAATTATGTTAAGGTCATGACTCAACACAGAATTAGAATTCAAGGTGGCATTTTGAGTTTGTCATTTTCGAAGTTAAAAATAGACTTGCAAACGTTAAGAAGAGTTAAATATATACTTAGCTTTATAAGCGCCCTTTTTTTCTCTACCCTTGGAATTGCATAATGGCAAAATTAAAAAGCAGCAAAATGACAGGGCTTACAAATAGAATAGAAAGTCCTCATTTATAGCTTTTCTGGATGAAATAAAAGAGTAAGTTTAGAATTTAGTTTAGCGATATTTCGTTTTAAGAAACAAGAATTAAGGAGTTTCCCACCAAATCTAACTCATTGTTCACTATTTAATTCATAAATCCTATTTCAGAGTTTGTAACGCAGGTGGTTAAGAATACTACTTCTAAAGTCAGTCTGCCTGGGTCCAACCCCCGGCAATACCACTTACTAGGCCTGAGGTCATGTTATTTCACCTCTCTGTGCTTCTCTAAAATTGGAATGCTGTTAGTATGTATCTCAGAATTACTGTAAGGACTAAGTGAGTTAATATGCGTAAAACAGAGCAGAACTTGGCTCAAAGTTAGTGCTAGATAAGTGTTAGGTATTATTACAAAGGAAGAAAAGGTACATTTAGGTGCATATAACATATAAAAATGCTTTTTAGTACCTTCTTTTCTTTTGTTTTTTTGTTTTGTTTTTGTTTTTTTGGCTGCGTTGGGTCTTCGTTGCTGCATGCGGGCTTTCTCTAGTTGCAGCGAGGGGGGCTACTCTTCATTGCGGTGCATGGGCTTCTCATTATGGTGGCTTCTCTTGTTGTGGAGCACGGGCTCTAGGCGCATGGGCTTCAGTAGTTGTGGCACGTGGGCTCAGTAGTTGTAGCTCACGGGCTCTAGAGCGCAGGCTCAGTAGTTGTGGCTCACGGGCTTAGTTGCGCCACACCATGTGGGATCTTCCCGGACCAGGGATCGAACCCATGTCCCCTGCATTGGCAGGCAGATTCTTAACCACTGCACCATGAGGGAAGTCCCTGGAACCTTCTTTTCTAAAGAAATCTCTGTTCATCTGAATTCAAGAGAATTCAGGAGAGGCCAGTCCAAATCACCTGAGGGATCTTGTACTATTGATACACCCTATCTCAAGCATCCTTAATCTTCACATCCCCCTGCCCTCTCCCCCTATAATTCCTTCCCTGAGTATTTTGGAATTATGGGTTTCCCCATCCACCCACCATCTTGAAAAAATAAATAAATAACTTTGGTCTCCTGTCTCTTCTAGCTTATCTCTCTCTCTCTTTCTCTCTGTAAATTATTGAACTGCTTAAATATTATGCCCATTTCTTCCATTTCATTCTCACTATCCATTTTTTCCTTTTAAATCCTACAGTCTAATTTTGATCCTCATAAAAACTTTCCTAGTGACCTTCTGACTATCATCATTCTTCGCTTCCTGCACATCACCAGGTTCTTTTGGTCCTGCCCTTGAAATGCCTCTTCCACCAGCTTTCAATGCACTCAGTTTAATTTAGACTCTCAGCCCCTCACCCTGGAATATTCCATCATCTTCCTATTTGGGCTCCATTCCTCTACCTTCTTACCTCAGGAATTCATTCTGCATTGATTTATTCAGTCAGTGAAAAACTGTGATTGAATTGTGACACGTACTGGACCAAGTGCTCAGCATACAGAATGATTTAATGGGTGTCTTACCTAGAGGAGGAGACAGGTATGGGAAGGACAGAGAAGTAAATGGGTGGTAGGACTGCAGTGTGGTGACTGTGAGTGCTGATGGGGCATCACGCAGAGCTTACTGGGAATCCAGAAGAAGAGTTGGGAAAGGTGAGAGAGGTGCCTTTCAACGTGTTTCACATGCGACATTGTTATTTAAACTGGTAGTTAAAGGAGGAAAAAGATTTGCCAAGGGAGAGAGGAATCAAAAAGGAATGTCAGAAAGATACAGAGGTTAACTCCTCTAAGGGCACCTCTGTCAACAGCACCAATCACGCTTTAGTAGATAATACATAGTCAGCCGTAGAAACACATGTCTCTCTGAAGTCAGGGGCACTTTCTGCTTGGTATCCCCAGTACTTAGCTCTGTGCCTAGAAAACAGGATGGACACTCAATAAGTCTTTGTTGGAAGGACTCAGTACATGAATGTGTATATTATAGATTTGGCCAGTCCTTTTGCTGGAACTTGGTATGTGTTGAAGGAATGGGTAGAAATGAGAACTCCTGAGCTCACCTCAGTTGTTTCTTTTCCCTGCTCAGGAACCTCCAATGGATTCCCTCTGTAAGGGTTTCTCAGTCTCAGCCCTATTGACATTTTGGACCAGATAATTCTTTGTTGTGTATCATAGGATGTTTGGGTACATCCTCGGCCACTACCTTCTAGTAGCAACATAGCACCCCCAACAAGTTGCGACAACCGAAAATGTGTCCAGGCATTACCAAATGTCCCCTGGAGGGGTGAAAGCATCCCTGGTTGAGAACCACTGAGTGTGATCCTCAAAGTTATAAATGAACAGTTCTTTTGAATACTTTATAGAATTAGTCCAGTTCTGTGAACAAGTATAGCACTTGGAAAATATTTATTTAATTGAAATGCATCTGTAAAATGTATTCAGTTACTCTAAGTGTAAAATACCGTCTTTGAATTCCTTTTCAGAATATTGTATGACATAAAAAGTTTTCCTGTTTTACAGATGAGTGTTCAGAATAGCATAAAACAAATATAGCAAAACACTGTTATGTTAATTTATATTAATTTTGAGAGTTTTTGGTTCAAATTTTTACAGACACAGCCAACAAGAGAATGAAAAAAGGACCATTGCATCTGTATCTGCTGGTGGCAGGAATATAACGCTAACTAATCCGCTGAATTACACACACTTAGGAATCACTGTCACCCTCCCTGATGGAACTCTGTTTGAAGCAAGGGCAGAAATTGGAATTCTTACAAGAAATATTTTAATAAGAGGATCTGACAATGTGGAGTGGAATAACAAAATTCCAGCATGCCCTGATGGATTTGACACAGGTAGTTTTAGCAGCCTTAGTGTGTCGCCTAAAATGTTTATAGACACTGCAAAAATATTCCCTGTGTGCAAAATCAGCCCCTGTTGAGAACTAATGCACTTGGTTATGCTCTAGCAATAAATAAGCCCCAAATTTTAGTGATTAAAAATGATAAAGGTTTATTTCTCATTGATGCTACACGTGTCCAATATGGGTCAACGGGGGGGCTCTGTTCATTGTTATTTTCCAGGGTCTAGGCTGATGGAGACTTAATCTCAACATGGGTTTCCATGATCTCTGAGACGAGAGATGAGAAGGCTGGAGAGTTAAGCACCAGCAGTTTGTTACTTTGGTCCTGAAGTGACATGTGTCTCTTCTTCTCAGGTGTCAATAGTTGGAACTGGTTCCGTGGCTATAATTAACTTACCACAGTTCTCATATATATTATATATATATGTATTTATAAAACTGTGTGTAACCCTATAAATGTATGTGTGTAGTTAAGAAGCACAGTGCATTTCACAAGTCTCTTTTAAATATTTTATGTAATCACTGCTACCATTACAATCCCATAAGTACTTGAATAATAGCTGATACAGCTTAGATACAGCCTTTTCTTCAATGGGAAGCAAAGACAAAGCTTACTGATCAATGTCACAAGACCTGCGTTCTGATTCCATTTCATCTGCGTGGTCTCACAATGTCCACTGTGAAACCTAGTTTCATCCTGTTTAAAATAAAAGTACTTCCTGTTCTGCCAGCCTACTGTAGTTGTAAGAATTAAGTGAGATAATGCATGTTCTAATCTTGTACCAGTGTAAGATCGTTTTAGCTATGTTAATCCCAAATCTGGGGGAAAATAAATTCAGCGATAATAAAACAAAATACCTGAGTACTTTAGGGGTTGCAAAGGTGAACAAGACAAGGCACTTACCTTCCTTACTATGCAGAGGAGGAGATAATGTGAACGCAAATAATTATGTTCCAGGGTGAGATTAAAATTATATGTGAATAAAAAGATATAATTAGGTATGAGAAACAGTCTTTATATAATTAAAGGATTTTGACACGGTTTTTCTTTATGATATCTTAAAAAATATTTTTAAAGGTGAATTTGCTACACAGACATGTCTCCAAGGAAGGTTTGGAGAAGAAATAGGAAGTGACCAGTTTGGTGGATGCATTATGTTTCATGCTCCGATACCTGGTGCTAACATGGTAACTGGAAGAATAGAATACGTAGAGGTAAGAGGCATTATTGTTAGCGCTTTGTCCAAAGTTTTCCATACAATGAATGTGAATTGAGCACCTGCTTTTTGCCAGATGCTACTTATAATCTGGTAGAGGAGCCATGAACAGATGATTTTAATACATCCAATTATTCACTCACATAATCATGCCAAATTTTTGTTTCTCTGTTTTTATCACACCCCACATCAAATTCATTAACAAGGTCTATCCACTCTGCCCACAAAATTCTGTATCCTGAATGTACTGTTTTTCTACCTTTTCCACCTGGTCCCTAACCCAAGCCACCATCACCTCTCACCTGGTCTACTGTGCTTTTCTCCTAACTGGTCTTCCTGCTTTCACCCTTTCTGCAATGAAGTCTCCACACCACAGCCAAAGTACAATTTTTAAAATGTGAATCAGGTCTTGCTACACACTGTTCAGGGCTCTTCAGTGGCTTCCTATTACACCTAAAACAAAAAGTCCAAGCCTTTTCCAAAGGATCCACGTGATCTGACCCCCTGCTGGCCTCTATCTTGTGTGATCTACCCTTGGCGCCTGCCATGCCAGCCGCATAGACCTCCCTGTGTCCCTTGCCCACGTCAGGCACATTCCTGTCTCAGGTTCTTTGCACTTGCTTTTCATTCTGCTTGGAATGCTCCTCCACCAGGTACTTAAATGGTTCACGCTCATTTCAATCAGGTCTCTTCTCAAATGTTATCTCTTCAGAGAGGCTGTTCCTCACCACTCTTATTTGAAATAGCTGCCCAAATACCTTTTTTTCTTTATTAACTCATAACTCCTGATATATTTTTAATTTGTTTTTTATCTCTTCCTCTAGAACATAAACTCAGTTAGTTCAGATAGTTTTGTCCTTCTGGTTTTCTGCTGATTCCTCTGTAGCTGGAACAGTACTTAGCCTATAGCAGAGTCTCAACTGACTATTAATTGAACAAATATATAAATAAAAGAATAAATATGCAAGTTATGCCCAAGAGATCAGGAGCTCCTCTGTATCTTATTCATATTCAGCCTATATAATCTGGGTTTAGCACAGTTTCTATCAAGTATTCAGTAAAAGGAAGGAACGGAGGAAGGGTGGGAAGGAAGGATAGTAAAATCCATAAATCCATTAAATTTGGAACACCTCACTCAACTGCAGTGAGGGTGGCAGAGTCAATGACTACATATTGAAAAAAATAAACCTTCTCCTAGGTTATGTTACACACATGTAACATCTGGATATGGAGTGAGTGAGGTTGCCAGTGTCGATCTGTATAGTAAATATTATTAATAGTTAATTTTTATTTTTAGATGAAGAATGAAAATAAATAGATGCCCTACCACTTATTTCCAAACCTTGTGAGATCATATTCCACACACACACACACCCACACACACACACACACACACACACACACACAGAGGCATCTTCTGTATTGGCTTATTAGATCGTAGACTTATTGAAAATATAGCAGAGTGGTTAATAAGAGCACCAACTCTATAATTAGACTAGTGAGTTTAAATGAAACTTTGCGACCATGAACAAGATACTCTAAATTTCACTTTCTTCATCTGTAAAATGAAGCTTATGATAAGTGGCTACTTCCTAAGATTGTGGTAAAGACTGTGACCATGCATATAAGACATTTAGCAGAATATCTGGCACATGGTAAACATTCAAGAAATGTTTCTTATTATTAAAAAAGAATCAAAGTGAAGGAGAAAAAGAAGTCTTTTACGAGGTATTTTGCTGAACGCGAAAGTTTCATAACAGCAAGGTGAAAAGCAGAAGAGTCGAAGATGGTTTTTGTTCATTCATTCATTTGATAACAAGTATGGGCTGTTATATATTGAATAAAACAAGGTGGGTTGGGGCTCAGATAACATTTTTAAATGATAAACAGGAATAATATGGGAGATATAAATGCATTAATAATAATTAATGTAAAAGTGGATATTATTTTGAAACAAGAAAGTATGAGCCAGGCAAACTCTGAGTCTGTGTGTATCACTAAATAGCTGTGATTTCTGGGCTTGACAGATATTCCATGCTGGCCAGGCATTCCGGTTGGGGCGATATCCAATACATTGGCACCTGCTTGGAGATTTACATTTCAAATCTTATGTAAGAGGCTGTGCAATTCACCAGACCTACAACAGAGCTGTTACTATCCATAACACACATCACCTTCTGGTTGAGAGGAATATTATATATGATATCAGGGGGGGAGCATTTTTTATAGAAGATGGTATTGAACATGGCAATATCCTGCAATATAACTTGGCAGTATTTGTACAGCAAAGTACTAGTCTTCTGAATGACGACGTGACTCCAGCTGCATTTTGGGTAACCAATCCAAACAACACCATACGACACAATGCAGCTGCTGGTGGCACTCACTTTGGCTTTTGGTACCGAATGAACAACCACCCTGATGGGCCATCCTATGACCGAAACATTTGCCAAAAAAGAGTTCCTCTTGGAGAATTCTTTAATAACACTGTTCATTCTCAAGGTTGGTTTGGATTGTGGATATTTGAAGAATATTTCCCCATGCAGACAGGATCTTGTACTTCTACAGTGCCAGAGCCTGCAATATTTAATTCACTCACTACTTGGAATTGTCAAAAAGGAGCTGAATGGGTCAATGGAGGTGCACTTCAGTTTCATAACTTCGTGATGGTCAATAATTATGAGGCTGGAATTGAAACGAAGAGGATCCTGGCTCCTTACGTTGGAGGATGGGGTGAAACCATTGGAGCAGTGATTAAAAATGCCAAAATAGTTGGTCATGTTGATGAACTGGGAATGGGGTCTGTATTTTGCACAATGAAAGGCCTGGTTCTCCCATTTAATGAAGGGTTGACTGTATCTTCCGTACACTTCATGAACTTTGACCGTCCCAACTGTGCAGCTTTGGGAGTGACATCCATCACTGGCATTTGTAATGACAGATGTGGAGGCTGGAGTGCAAAATTCATTGACATCCAATATTCTCACACAACAAACAAGGCTGGCTTTCGATGGGAACATGAAGTGGTACTGATTGATGTTGATGGTTCACTTACAGGTAATGTGATGTTTTAATTTCTGATAAAATACTTTGGAAATATATTTTTTGTTTGTGTTAACACAGAGAGTTGAATTGTCAAAGCAGACTCAGATGAATCACAGATCTTAACTGGTGCCAAACTTTCCTAATGACTTAAGGATATAGGTCAACACTAGGCATAGATGAGATTTCCTTTTCTAGCAAAGTCTCAAACTATCAGATGCAGCCTCCAAATATGTCCCTTTTCTCCTGCATTTGCACTTTGGTTTTGAATTAACAGCAAATTTTGAACAATATTTATGGAATATGATCACAAAAGGAAGCCATTTCATTTGAGAATGCCTGCATTTTGTACTCAGTTAATTACACAGAGGAAACTGCTTACATGACTACCCAGATTCTCCAGCCAGTCATGCCCAATAAATGTATAAATTCCAGGTTTATTTACATAAGCAACAGACTGGATGTATCCTGCTCAAGTACCTTAGAGGGAAGTAATAAGTCACAGGCCTGCTGTTAGCCTTTTTCTTTCCAATCTAAATTCTGAATTTGGAATTGATTCAAAGAATATGTGAACTCTAGTACAAAATTCAACATTCTTTGTAGGTTAAATCTTTTCTACCATTTTAAGTTCAGAGTAAGTCAAATCCTTTTGTAAATAATCATGGTTTCTAGAATTTAGCATTTTTATAAAATTTTAATGATAATGACTTGGCAAAATAAGATAGGAAGGGTGTCTGTGTGTGTGTGTATGATTCTGCATAATACTTTATAAGAGAGAGACAATTGACAAGTAAAGCTACAGATATTAACAGATATTTATTTTTGAAAGCCTTTGAAAGATAGAAGGTTCATCTCAATATTCAAACAGACTGAATTCTCAACTATAGTTGTTGACTTGTCTCCTGTTCTAATTGTGGCTTTAAGAGGGAGAACATTTAGATGGTTCTAATATTCAGAGCTTTGTGTGACCTTTATTCATTTACTTAATTCAGCTTAGATTCTTAAGTTCGTTGACAGTCCACTTGTGAGAGCACAAGCTCTGTGGTCAAACTGCCTGGATTTGCATCCTTCCCTGTGTCCTTGACCAAGTTACTTATCCCACATCCCATCCCCTACTTTGGCTCTCATGGGTGCTTCAGATCCCATGTTTCAGCTGCATCCATGATAAGCTCCCTGACAGAAGAGTCCACTGCAAAGCCTTTGTAGAGGTCCCCTTACCCCATGCCAAAAAAAAAAAAAACCCAGGAACTTACTCTTTTAGATTATATTCATGGCACTATGGGTTATAGTAAATGTATGTTTTGGACAGTTTGGCTTTTTAGCTTTCTAACATGAAATAAGAAGTCGGCTGTTTGTGTTCATTTCCTAGGTCACAAAGGACACACCGTCATTCCACACAGCTCATTGCTGGACCCTTCTCACTGCAGTCAAGAAGCCGAGTGGAGCATAGGATTCCCTGGGTCTGTCTGTGACGCCTCAGTCAGCTTCCACCGGCTGGCATTCAACAAGCCTTCTCCAGTGTCTCTGCTTGAAAAGGATGTGGTTCTCTCAGACTCCTTCGGTAAGTAGAACACAATCATTTAAACCACTCATTTAAATACGTTTTCCTCAATTTTCATCATCATCTTCTTGAGAACACTGGGAAAAGCATAATATTTATATCAGTCAGAAGCCAGGCAGGAAACAAATATCACACCCCAAAATGGGCTGGTGAGGAGTATTGAATAAACGCATGGACCAGCATGACATTCTGCTGATTAAGGAACCTCCAGCCAATATTATGACAGACAGCAGGAAAGCTGACGTAGCTTCAGGATCAAGACAGTAAAAATATACCATTTTTTCTGCCACTGAAAGCAAATTATTTTGATTATCTTTGCTGATTGAAATAGGATGGGGGGAGCATCTGCTAGGTCAATAGCTGCACAGAGACTGTTGATTTACTGATTTGTTTCAGTAAAGCTAATGTACCTGGAACACCAGATGCGCTTGACATCATTGCCTGACTAGATTGCATTAATTTACTGTCATTATTCATGATGCATCTGGCATATGCACCAGCCAGACAAGCAAGTTAAATGGGGATATGGTAATAACCCTGATTCTCACATGTCTCAGATTTTTCACTGTGGCGTTAATATGTGCATTTTCCCCCCTCAAGGATTTAGAATTGCTTTTCTTTTATCTTGGTAACAGAGTGGGGGGGCATGGTTCCTAGAGTGTTCACTCAGTCCTTCCTGTGTGATTTTCCCTCCCTCCATTAGGAATTCTTCCAGTTACTAAGTATATCTATTCTCATCACATCTGACCTGGCCTGCCCTGATTGGCTCAGATCTTTATATCATTGCATCCATCCATTCATCCACTCATCCATCATCTGTCTATGAAATATTAGTTAAAATATCTATCTACAATTAATCCACTCTCATATCACTGTTCTGATAGACTGCAGATTTTGGAAAATAGGAAAGGCATTGATGAATCAAACATTTGCTATCAGATGATTCTCAAATACAGTTTTCTACATTTTCTGCATAAATCTAAATGATGTAGCTTCTTGATGACAGCGTTCCCAAATTTCCACATTTAATCATATTTACAAGGTAGAAACTTGCAATTTGAAACTAAAATTATGTGAATCAAGTGAATTTTGAAAACGTGTAGCATAATTATACCAGCCATATTATAACTGCTAAAATTATAGCTGGGTCAAATCCATCAGGACATGCTGGGGTTTTGTTATTTCCACTCCATGTTATCAGATCCTCTTGGAAGGATATTTCTTGTGAGAATTTCAACTTCTGCCCTTCTTCCAAACAAAGTTCTATGCCTCTTCCCACTATACATTTTGGAACTGGAGGAATAACCATAAGATGAGCCAGTGGCCTCAGTGGACCAGGCATGAGACTGAGCAAAGGCACATTCTAGGGCCTGGCCTTCATAAGCTGCCACTCCAGCTGGTAGACCATGGTGACATTAGGGTGTCTGAGGGTTAGTTTCAGTTCAGAGCCAGAAGCTAACAGCTCTTGGAAGGTCTGGATAGTTTCCTCTCCTTAGTGTGCAGTAGCCTGATAAATGGCCACAGATTTCTCCCACTCTGTGGAGCTGCTTCCAGTCTGTGAATTGGCTTGGATCTAGGGAATAGGTAAGAGGTAGCAAATTTCCACTTGGGTAACTTGAATTAGATTTCTGTCCCCCAAGATCTATATAATTTTTCTGTCTGCATATGCCAAAGGTCACCTTAGTATGCTACCCACTATTCTCCTGGGGGAGCCTCTTTGCATTGCAGTGACAGAGGCTCAAGAGGGCATGTTTCACCCAGCAAGCACTTTTAAGTCTTTGCACTGTCAGTTCTGCTAATAGCTGATGGACCAAAGAAGTCACCCAGTATCCACAGAGCAGGGAAGTCTATTCTGCCCTCAAAGAGGGGAGAGGAGTGGATATTTGCTGAATAATCCAAATTATCATGGTTCTTCTCATACTCTGCAGGTCGTCTTAAACTGTGAGTTTTTAGTGCCTCTGGTCATGGGCTTTTCAAAACTTAATGCTAATTCATAAGCCAAAGAATTTGTTCCTCCTTGATACTGGAATTTGTTTTGCCTTATCCCCAAAGGAAAAGAATGGCAGTTTATTTTGTAATCTTGCTCCTAGCTTCTTCCACCTAACTTTGTAAGGGAAGAGGTTGCAAATTTAACATAAAATTCAATCAGAGATGAAAAGAAGGAGAGAAGGCAAAGGAAAAAATAGAATTAATTCATTAATCACAGATGTTTTTCTTTATATTGTGAGAGATCTTTTCAGATCTTCAACTGAAGTTGTCAGGCATTCTCTCAAATTAAATTTTTTTCCCATAATAGGTAGTTCAGGTTCCAAGTTCATCATTCACAAAATTTAGGGTATCATGGCCAGTGTTAGAGGTAGGTCTACTTTAGTCTAGTTCCTTAAGGGCTCTGAATCAAAGTTTTCCATTCATACTTGGTAGACTGATTTTGATTAACACAACCCATATAGGAGAATCTAATAAAGTTCTGGACTTATATTTGCATACTTTGCAGATCAAGGATTCTGGAGAATTAAGTTCTTAAAAGAATATAAATGGAATTATGTTTTAGATCAATGTATTTTAAAAATTGTATTGATATATTTAAGCACTTTTGTCTTAGTGGTCATTATTGTCATCATAGTTCAATTTTATTTTTCCCTAAGGAATAAAGGCTCCATCTGAATTCAGAATTCCAAGTGAGAAAGCATTTTATGTTTCAGTTAAGTGTGATATTGAACAGTGGGGCCTTCAGGTAAACAAAGACATTTAGAACATAAGTAATGAAATACTATACTGACCTCTTTAGAGACTTCCGTAGACTAGAGTAATATTTACCTTTGCACTTGTTCATAACAGAAGGAATTTTCTAGATGTAGAGATTACTGTGATTTGTTTTATGTTCTATAGGCACAAGCATTGTTCCCTTTCAGAAGAAACGACTGACTCATATGTCTGGATGGATGGCTCTGATTCCAAATGCAAAGCACATTAACTGGTATTTTAAAAGTGTAGCTCACATAACCAACATTTCGTATACGTCAACATTCTATGGATTTAAGGTAAACAAAGAGTTGCATAATCCATCTTCTAATAATTTTGATTGCATATTACTCAAAAGCAGCCCACACACTCATCCTTACACCAATTGTGAGGCCCAGAATGCCCTTGCCTCACATATTGACCTGGTAAAGTCCTGCACACTTTTCATGACCCATCCTAAATCTCAGAAGCAAGCCAAAAAAAAACCCCTCCTTTAAGAATCAGAAGCAAGCCATCTTTCTGCCACATTCCTGTAGTACTAAGCTTGTGCCCTGTTATTATTACCATGATAATAACTAACATTTATTCAGTGCTTATGATGTTTTGGGTACCAGTTAAGGGCTTTATTATTTGTATTATGAAATATAGCAAATACAGAAAATAACAGGCCGAGTCCTATATACCCACCACCTAGCTCTGTCTGAATCTAACATTCTGTGACTATGTACTTCAGATTTTTTTTAAGAAATAAACATTTTTAGGTGAAGTGGAAGTCCTCTGTATGGCTTACTCTGAAATCAATCCCCACTCTTCACTGCTAATGGTCACCAGTATCCTGAATTGGGTGTTTTCATCCCTGTTCACGTTCTTCTACTTGTACTACCTACGGGCAGCAAAAAAAACAATACCTAGCACTGTTTCAGATGTTTTGAAACATTATAGAAATTAAATATTCTCTGAATGTATACATATATACGTATGTGTGTATATATATATAGAGAGAGAGAGAGAAAGAAAGACTTTCATTGCCTTAGTGATAGAGTTAGCGTTATTACCATAGACAGGTGAAATGTTAATAAACAAAATATAAATGCAAGATGAAAACCAAACTAAAACCAAAAGTTAAGTTTTAATATGGGGTTAATTAATTAATGTCATCAAAATTAGTGTATGTTATACAGGATATTAGCATATAAAACAAGTCACATTTTTTGCAAACTTTTATAGGAAGAAGATTATGTAATCATATCTCATAACTTCACTCAAAATCCTGATATGTTTAATATCATTGATATGAGGAATGGCTCTTCAAATCCATTGAATTGGAATACTAGCAAGAATGGAGACTGGCACCTTGAAGCAAACACGAGTACTCTATATTACCTGGGTATGTATTCAGTAGGCAAAAGTGATTGTTTTATCTATTGCTTCATCTAAAGGAGGAGAAAAATTGCTTACTGGGCAAATGTGTTATATAGTGCCTTGTATATAGCAGGATTCAATAAATGTTTGTTGAATTAAAGAATGGAGACTAAATTTACCCTGGAAGAGGCTTGACTTGAATTTATAACTTACATTTTATGTTTGGAGGTAGCACCAACACTCATAATTAGCCCCAACATTTATTTCACAAAATTAGAGGAAATGAGTACAATGAACTGTCATATATTTTGTTTCCATTTTTATTATTTAATTATTTTTGGAAAATAAAAATATTTAAGAGTACAGTTTAATCGAGTTCTAAAATATTTGTTTTTGTCAAGGTATTTTGACTCTGCTTCTTAATCAGACATGTGCATTTTGTCAGAATTTTTTCATACCTATTCCATACATTTGAATTATACCAAGTTACTATCTAAAGAATATTTTCAAATTGCCATATTTTGTTTACATTCAAGTATTTTGATCATCATGTTAGTTTAAACTGCTTTTACTTCACTTTCAGTGTCAGGAAAAAATGGCCTTCATCAGAGCCAGTCCATTTCTGGGACCCTGGATCCTGATGTGAAGGATGTTGTTATTAATTTCCAAGCTTACTGCTGTGTTCTCCAGGATTGCTTTCCTGTACATCCTCCATCAAGAAAACCAATTCCCAAGAAGCGACCAGCCACATATAAGTATACAGGCCTTTTGTTCGTTAATATACTTCAGTAGATCTTCACAACATCCTTTCCATATGTCATCCTGGCTGAGATACTGGTGCCCTCCTCCTGCACAGTAGGTCCCAAAGCACTTCCACACTCATTGTTTCACTTGAGCCTTACAACCACCCTGATGACAAAATGGAAAAAAATCTCACAAAAATTATGTGTGAAAGTTACTGGGAATCTCATACTTGCAGAACGTTAGATCTGGATTTTTAGACCAACTCCCTTATTATATAGGTGAGAGAGCTGAAGCCTGAAGACCTTAAGTGAATTACCTGAGATCACAAACTTCCAACAGCACCAGAAACTGTGTCCTCATTGATACAATGCTTTCTTAGCAGGTGGCATCTCTTTCTCTAGAATAACTGTCTTTTTGTGTCTGTGTATGTGAGTGTTTTTATTTTTATTTATTTTTTTAAATAAATTTATTTATTTATGTTATTTATTTTTGGCTGCTTTGGGTCTTCGTTGCTGCATGCAGGCTTTCTCTAGTTGCGGCGAGCGGGGGCTACTCTTCTTTGTGGTGTGCGGGCTTCTCATTGCGGTGGCTTCTCTTGTTGTGGAGCAAGGGTTCTAGGTGCGTGGGCTCAGTAGTTGTGGCGCACGGGCTCTAGAGTGCAGGCTCAGTAGTTGTGGCGCACGGGCTTAGTTGCTTCACAGCATGTGGGATCTTCCCAGACCAGGGATTGAACCCGGGCCCACTGCATTGGGAGGCGGATTCTTAACCACTGCGCCACCAGGGAAGCCCTATTTTTTATTGAAGTATAGGTGATTTACAGTGTTGTGTTAGTTTCTGGTGTACAGCAAAGTGATTCAGTTATATATATATACATTTTTCACATTCTTTTCCATTATAGATTACTACAAGATATTGACTGTAGTTCCCTGTGCATACTTGTTTTTCTATTTTATATATGGTAGCTTGTATGTGACAATCCCAAACTCTTCATTTATCCCTCCCCGCCCCCTTTCCCCTTTGGTAACCATAAGTTTGTTTTCTATGTCTGCGAGTCTGCTTCTGTTTTTTTGGTTTTTTAAAAATTTTTGGCTGCATTGGGTCTTCATTGCTGCGCACAGGCTTTCCCTAGTTGCAGCAAGCGGGGGGCCACTCTTCACTGCAGTGCGCGGGCTTCTCATTGCTGTGGCTTCTCTTGTTGCGGAGCACGGGCTTTAGGTGCGCGGGCCTCAGCAGTTGTGACACACGGGCTCAGTAGCTGTGGCTCGTGGGCTCTAGAGCACAGGCTCAGCAGCTGTGGCACACGGGCCCAGCCACTCCATGGTATGTGGGATCCTCCCAGAACAGGGCGCGAACCTGTGTCTCCTGCATTGGCAGGCGGATTCTCAACCACTGCACCACCAGGGAAGCCCTGCTTCTGTTTTATAAATAAGTTCATTTGTATCATATTTTAACTAGAATAACAGTCTTGGTCAAGTCTCATAATACAACTTATTTAATTTTATTTCAAATATTCAATTTCCTAAATATATATTAAGTCTTCTAGTTAAAAATAATTTTTCTGTCTTTGAAACTTATAAAGTCCTTTACCTTTATTTCTCATATGAAACATAACTTTCTACTTTATATTATAGTAATTACCATACATGATGGTACTAGTACACAACAGTACTAGTCTTTAAGACCCTTAAAGTCATGATCCTGATTTGAAGTATATTTGTGTCCCTTATGGGCAAATAATAACCATACAAATAACGATGGTGATGATAAAAGTTAACAATTAGTGGGCACGTAAGAGCCCACTACTGTGCATCAAGTACAAATCAATATTATTTATTAAGTGAATTACGATTTCAGAATATACAGATTCTGCGATAATGTTGCACAAAAGAATAATAATTGAATTTGTTTATATATTCATTCAACCATTAAAAAATAGCACCTGCTATGTGCCAGGCACTGTGCTGAGCTCTGAGATTCAGTTGTGAACAACATAGATGTGGTCCCTGCCCCCATAACACTCACATTCTGTCCAAAGAGACAGATGCCAACACAAGCAAACAAACAAAAAAGTAAACAGAAAATAAAGCACGTGAGTTTGAGTTGTGATAAAGGTTGTAAAGGGAATGGATAAGGGGCTGGGACAGAAAACAACATGGCAGGGGCCTCCTTTGGGTGGATGGTTAGGAACAACTTCTCAAAGGAGGGGATATTCTAGCTGAGAGCCAAAGGATGAGGAAGAGCTGGCTGTGTGAAGGTTGGGTTCTAGGCCAAGGGGACAACTTGGGCAGAGGCCCTGATGTGGGAAAGAGTGTGGCATATCCAAGAACTGAGAGGAAATCTGCATGGCTGGACCCTTGTGAGCAGGGGAGAGTGGCCTGGGCATAGCATTGGAAATAAGTGGAAATCAGACCATTCAGGTCATGCAGGCAGTTAGTGTTACGAAATATGAGAAGCCTTTAAATGTTTCAGCTGATAAGTGACATTACATTTTGAAAAGGCCACTTTTACTACTCTGTGTAACAGAGGGGCAGTAGAGAAAGCAGGGAGGCTCATAAAAAGAGTCTAGAGAACTTCAGAAGAAATACAGGCCATAAAGGTTATTGGCCAAAAAGCCCTAGATAGTCTAAGGTAGATAAAATTATTCAATATTTACTTAATATTTATTATGACTCATTAATAGATTTAGACTGGTATAGACCAGGATGTGATAGAGGTATGTGTTGATACACTACATGTATATGTCATAGGATAGGTGTTTTTCCTCTCACAATGTGAGTTCTGCTCACTGGAAATAGCTATAATTGGAATTATTAATTGGTATTTTGCAAATAGCTATCAGTGAAAACAAACAGAATCTTGATCCAAAACTGGTACCTCAGGACTAGAATATACAGGTCTAGCTACACAACACACAAATGCTTAGTTTAAGAAGTACTGGGCTTTTTTGATCGTAACAGTGGGCAATTAGAAGAAGAATATAACATGTAGTATAGTGCTGCTGGGGATAAGAATGAAAGGCTTGAGAAAAGCTAGATGAACTCAACTATTGAATCTGCACAATCCTGATGAATTTATTTAGTTAGATGGATACAACCTTTAAATAAACCATTGAGATTGCGTCATGAAAAATGTATTACTGTGAATCTAAATAATCCTAAATGATCGTTTAATTGCTAACCTCTTTTAAATCCATGAAGACAAAATTTTTATGACAGGATTTTTGATCAACAGATTTTTTAGTAATACAGCTTAGTAATTCAAATGTGTGATAAAAATATACTTTTAACGAAACAAACTGTTTTGGTTATTTGTAAAATTCCTGCATTAGTATCATAGAATTTTTAAACATTTTTACTAGGTCAGGAGAGCAACCCCTGTGAACATTTTTAAATGGGAAAATGCAATCAACTTTATAATAACATTCTTTGTAACAATTTGCACTGAGATAGTTTCAAGCAGGCATAGTGATGGAAAGTGGAGACCGTCTCTCTTCCAACTGTGCTTTCCATATTTATTTCAATGTAATGTAACCTTCACTCTGGTTATAGACCTGCCGTCCTGCCCCCAGCCCAGCGGCTTACCCTCATTGACCCACCATTGCCTATTCACAGACCATTCTTCCAGCCTTCCCTTCATAGAATCTAGCCAACTATATACCCTCCTGTCCCTTTCCCTATGAAATAGCACCATATGTAAGGGTCTTTAAATGGACAAAGGATGCATTTCTTTTCACTTTTCCACCATGTGAAATCTTATAAGGAAGTTAAGTTATTTACATTTTAGACAAAATTAGGGTATCACAATAAGGATTTAGTAGGAGAAAATGTGATTCGTATTGTGGGTGGAAAGGAAGTTTTCTTCAGTGGAGAAAAAACTGTATATGTAATTGTGTGTGTTGAGTACTTTACTAATAGCATACATTAGCTTGTGTATTTACTGGAATTACAAACTATCCAATTTGCATTCTGTCATCCCTAAAACATCTAGTATAGTGCTACACTCTAAGGAGATGCTCATTAAATATACAGAGATAAAACTTAATGGAAATACTTCTTTTCTCTTTTCAGCTTATGGTCAAATGATTCTTTTTGGCAGTCATCTCGAGAAAATAATTATACCATACCTCACCCAGGAGCAAATGTTGTTATTCCTGAAGGTAAATGCATAAATGTAAATAAATAAAATGCTGTGTTTATACCACAATAGTTAGCAGTTAGGGTAGATACCTTTATGCAGCACGCCTTGGAGAAAGAGAAAATGTGAAGAGATGGATTCAGTTGTCGTGTCCTGGATGTCAGACGTCGCTTCTGGGTTTTATGTGGATTTAAACCGGAATATTAAGAATAATAGATTTTCTGAGAGAGACAAGAATTAGTCGTTGTGTGGAAAAAAGCTCACGAACTTCAAAATTAGGACTCACTGATAGGGCTGTCAGTGTTTTATCTATAGGCTATAGTCTATGGATTATGTTATATTCCTTATATTAAAGTCTTGTTTTATAGGAACATGGATTGTGGCAGACACAGATATTCCACCAATGGAAAGACTCGTTATTTGGGGGGTTCTAGAATTGGAAGATAAGCATAATGTGGGAGCTGCAGAGTCTTCTTATAGAAAAGTTGTTTTGAATGCTACCTACATATCACTGCAGGTAAGAGTGACAGTCTTATAATTTATACCCTTATTAGCCAAATGCTAAAATGTTGGAGATTTACTAAGCAAATTATAAGAAAGCATATGCACCTGATGTGATTAAAACACAACTGGCTCTACCCCATGAAATGCAAGCCTAAGTTCAATATATTTCTGCTCTCCTTTAAATATTAATGACACATTCCTAAAGCAGTAATTATCATGCTACTTTTTAGTGTGAGGTTTGCTCATTTTCAATCCTTTAGAATATTTGTATTATTATTAGGTAAAGCTAAACTCACAGCTTGCTGCAACTAACAGAGAATCCACTGGAGTTCCGAGGAAAAAAATTAAAAGATTTCAAGCCTTTTTTTTTAAGAAAGCAAACAGTATTTCTTAAAATGAATGAATGTAGATGGGATTATGAAAACCAGGAGCAGACTAATAAAAAAATGTCAGTTGTTTGGAATAATCACCTCATTCTCTCATAAACCTCAGATGGTCTTGAACATGTAATTTAATTGTTCTGTCAGTCTTTTATTGGTGTTCATTTAAAAGAATAGCTTAACCAAAAAGCTATTAAGCACCAGTAAAAAATAAGTGGGAGCCTTTCTTTCATAAAACTAGGCCTTTAATGCTTTAAAGGTGTGTGGTATTTTGGTTAGATACAGAGCTTAGAGGTAAATTAATGCTACAATTGAATCCTTACCTCACTGTTTAATAGTTTGGTAACAGGTTACGTTATTTGACTTCTTTCAGCATCAGTTTTCTCACCTATGAAATGAGAATAGTAATTCCAATTCATGGGTTTAGTGTAAAGATTAAATGATATAAAATATGTAAAGCCTTGCATGTTATGCCTGGCATAGAATCAGCAAGCATTTAGTAATAGCAATTTTTATTAACAGTGATGGCTCATGAATAACATAGCTTAGATATAAATAGAAGAGTATATTTTATATATACTGCATTATTTTAAAGTACAGTGTGATCTGTTCAAGCACTAGTTTAGGTTTTAGGAGGTCTCAGTTTCAGGTCCAGTTCTGACAGTAAGTAGATGTTGAATTTGACCTTGGAAAAATCATTTAAACTGCCCATCCCAAAGTGGATGGGTTAAATTAAGGTCACTTCTAGTTACAGTATTGTTCTTTGTAAAACAAAAATTCATTCATTTTTACTAGGGGAGGCTGCCAGTCTTCCTAATTCCTTTTTTTTTTAAATATTAATTTATTTATTTTATTTATTTTGGTTGTGTTGGGTCTTCGTTTCTGTGCGAGGGCTTTCTCTAGTTGCGGCAAGTGGGGGCCACTCTTCATCGCGGTGCGTGGGCCTCTCACTATCGCGGCCTCTCTTGTTGCAGAGCACAGGCTCCAGACGCGCAGGCTCAGTAATTGTGGCTCACGGGCCCAGCCGCTCCGCGGCATGTGGGATCTTCCCAGACCGTGGCACGAACCCGTGTCCCCCGCATTAGCAGGCAGACTCTCAACCACTGCGCCACCAGGGAAGCCCCCCTAATTCCTTTTTTATGGGGAAATTTTTCCTGCTCAGTTTTGAAGTATTAACAATTTTCTGCTTCACTGCAGGGAGGTAGATTAATTGGTGGCTGGGAAGATAACCCTTTTAAAGGAGAATTACAGATTGTTCTTAGAGGGAATCGTTCTACTCCAGAGTGGGCTCTTCCAGAAGGACCAAATCAAGGATCAAAGGTCCTAGGTATGTGTTTCCAGATACCAAAAGAGTCATATTAGTTTTGCAAATCTACTTTAGAACATGTAGCACTAAAAGACTTGTTATGAGTTCATGATGTTATTATGGTTTCAGAAGTTTTCACAGACATTGATTTGTAGGAACAGGTTATAAAAGTTGCTGAGATTTTAAAAAATTAAATCATGTCACATTAAAATAGATACAGATGTGCATATTTCCAAAATGTAATTTATTGCAACACTAACATTAATGAATCACTCCATATGTATATTCTATCTCTAATCTGGTTTTCTTTGTAATCTTTCTTTTATATAAGCAATAATATTTTTCATATTTTAGTACTTTTCCCCTAAAAGGTAACTTTGTTATGTATTATTCCTACACAGTATTAAAAATCTGTGGATCGGTTGGCTGTGCTATTGATCTCGGGTGTTGAAGCAGGGTCTTGGTTCCCCGCCAGTGATTGAGGTCGGGTCACAGTGGTGAGAGCACCAAATCCTAGCCACTACACCAGTGGTCAGTGACAAGGCCCTGGCCCTACGGCTTTGCAGAAAAAGAATTCCCACAAAGACGGAAAGTAGTGACACAAGTAAAGTGTTTATTAAGAGAAAAAAAGAGTACAGTACTTTTGGATAGACGCACGGGTGGACTCAGAGAGTCGTGCCCTCATGGCACTTTGAATCACTTTTATGGGGCATTTCTTCCCTGTTTCCTTTGACCAATCATTTTGATTTGCCTGGTTCAGAGTCCGTATTTGGTGTATCTTAGGATTTTCCCATGTATGCGCGTGCATCTCTTAGCCAAGATGGATTCTACCGAAGAGGCCTATGGGTAGTGAGCATTAGTTGCTATTGCTTAGAATCACTCCCCTTTTGACCTCCAAGGAGCCTTTCTGCTCATGTATAGTCAGGGAGGTCTCCTGACTTCTATTTTCACTGCAAAGTATAGGAGCTGTTACAGTGGAGGATTACTGGACTGAATGTCAATATTATGACATAATATGAGTGTGTTTCGTGTTTGGTAATTGCAATCATTGTTGCTTTTGTTGTGGTCATCCATTTACAATGCTTGGTGTCAGTCTATTTATCTCTTGTAAAAATAAAATACAGTGTGTGTGTGTGTGAAAAAAAAAAAGAAAGACTGGCGAGAATTCAAGGAAACAACACTTATGTATTGCTGATGGTAATAGGAAAATATTCTGAAAGTATCAAATTTAAAATATACTGACCCAAGTGAAGAAACTTACTCCATAAAAATAAAAGCACCAAGATATAAAGAAAAAAAAAAAAAAAGAATGAAGAATATGTGGTCTCTTATCTTCTACCTGGGCAGGGCCCAGCCTCCTCTCTCAATTGTCCTGTTATTCCCACCTCAGAGTATCCGTCCGCAAGGAATGAACTCAAACCATTTGTCCTGGGGGCCCTTATGTCTCCTGCCTCACTATCAGTTATCCAGTCACAAGTGTTGCTAAGTTTTAATTTTCCGGTTGCATTTGTGTGGCTGTACGTATTCCTATTCGAGCCTAGAAAGCAAAGGACCTGAGAGGGTTTAATTTGGTCCTAATAAATAACTGCTTTTATTAATACCACTGCATATTTATTTAAAAGACACATAAATGTGCTTCAGTTGCTCCGATGTACAATTTCCAAATCAGTGACAATAAAAAAGGGGATTAAAAAGTGGCTTAAAATTGAATTAGCTCTTGTGAGACAGACAGATTCAAATCTTAAAGAAAAATTTCCTGAGGCAGACAAATTCAGTCTTAAAAAATTTTTTTTTGCTTTTATGTGTTTATTTTTTTATTTCAAAAATAACATTTCTAGCAACACAGAACAATATCAAGAGAAAACATACATCTTCTACTCTCCCCTTGAGGAAACTAACATTAGCAATTTTTACATGTGTTTTTCATGCTTTTTATCTATGCCTGTATTCATATTACATAAAATGACTTGTGGTGCCTTATACAAAAACATGGTCAAAGTAAATATATTACTGTGCAATTTTCTTGTTAACATATTATGAATATCTTTCCAGATCGATACTTAACATGTAACACTCTTCATTTTTATAGCATATTACACTACAGTATTAGTAATATATTCTAATTTACTCCTTCATTCTTATAATGATATACATTTGGATTAATTCTAGTTTTTCTAATATTTCCAAATATTGTTGTATCAAGCATCCTCATTGATGTATCCTTGTATACTAATTCAATTTATAGGGACCAGATTCCTAGAAGTAGGGCAAAGGGCCAAAGCCTTCTTATATAGCCCTGAGCAGATAACCCCAATTCTTTCCATTCATTCTAAAATGTTCAATCGCTTATTAAAATATATCTACTAACTGTTTCATTTTATACTAGCACGTAACTCAGTTCTATGCAGTGAATAAATAGGAGTGTGTTTTTCTCCTGCAGGGGTGTTTGGTGAGCTGGATCTTCATGGAATTCCACGTTCGATATATAAAACTAAGCTCTCAGAAACCGCAGAGGCAGGTTCCAAAGTCCTCTCTCTGACGGATGCTGTGGATTGGCAGGTAGAGGAATTACTACGTGGTGGAAAGTGAAAACATGCCATGGGTCAACTTAAGGTTTCTTCTTTATCCCAGTGGACATTTGTTTAGTCACATGATTAACCAGAAGAGAAATGTATGTTTTGCAATTAGCTGCACTCAAAAAGCTGACTTGATAGCAGGCATTTAAAAATTGTGGTGTCAAAGGTTCTCCAGAACATATAAAGAACATTATATTAGTTATGAAAGGAAAATATGAAAGTTTGGGGGTGAAAAATATTTATTTACAAATTCTTGCAAAACAGAAAAAGGAATTATTTTAAATATATTTTATTGTTATCTTGGTTATCTCTTTACTTCTAATTTGTGATTTTACATGTTAAGCATTTGGGAAGAAAACAAATCCTGATGCCCAGTGATATTCAGAACATGCCTGAGTTAAATAAGAGATTTTGGTAAAATATGAATGGTGACAATTCCGATCTCTACTACACTCACAGGCTTGCATAGGCCACAGACTCACATGTTTTACAAATACTCTTTTTAATGCTAAAGGGTCAAGGAAATGGATGGATTACTTTTCTGGGCTCTCAGATTTCAGCCAGTTCCTTTCTGCTGAGAATAAGCTATAAAGTCACAGAACAAAGTGAGGCTTAGTATGAGTAAATGAATACAAATCATCAAAACATATGGGGTTGGCTCTCTTAATGTAGTGTAAAATCAGTAAATAGAAGGAGGATTTATTGAGAGTTATTATAAGCTACTTACAATATATTCGTATTTGTGATAGTTGAGGTGTGATTACTTTTTAAAAGGTGATTAAATGATTTAAATATCCCTATTATTTATCCAATTATCATTTATTAGTATTTAACTACTTAATATTTTCTGCCTATTATTTATATAATTAATATTTAGCCTAATGTCAGACATTTTCTAGGCATAGAGGATTCATTTGTGAAGAAATTGGTCAAACTATAGGGGAAATTGCATCGAAGTGGGAGAGGCAGACACTAAATGAACAGATAAATGTGTGTTATTTCAGATTATAATCTTTGTGATGAAGGAAATAAAACAGGTATGATAGAGACTGCCATGGTAGAGGGTGGCAGATAACATTAAATAGAGTGGCCAGAGAAAGCCTCTCTCAAGGGTATGACAGGGTTCAGGACATGCTACCCCAAAATATGAATACTTTAAGGGAAGAAACTTCTGCACGTGCAGGAAGGACTTTCTGGCTTTCCCCTGAAGCAGGTCACAAAACCTTCATGTGACAGTTGCCCTCCTTATACCCAGAGGAAAGAGACATCCTCAGCTCTGGAGACAAAGTGACACAGAGAAGAATCTGAATGGCCAACCCTTGCTGTTTCTCCCAGTTTCCTACACTTAGCTCATACCCTATCACAATTTTCCTCTACTCTCCACTCTTCCATAAAAATGCTCAGGTTTAACCATTTCTTCAGGTCTTCATTTCCCGTGTCATGTAAAACTTATATTGAATAAATCTATATGCTTTTCTCTTGTTAATGACTTTTGTTACAGGGGTCCCAGCTGAGAACTTGGAAGGGTAGAGGAAAAAGTTCTTTTTCCTCCCCTGCAAGTACTTTTGAGCGGAGACTTGGTTGACAAAGAGGAGCTTGTCATATATGATATACAGAGATTCTAAGACTTAACCTCGCTCTGTCACTTATCTCTGCCTTTCTTACCTTTCAGGAATATCCAGTGATAGTTAACTGTGTAAAAAAAAAAATCTGGGGGGAATTTTTTAAGTCTTAAGAATATTATCCTGACCAATTTTTAATAAAAATGTGAATATATTTGCTTTGATATATCTAATTTTAAAAATGTATATCACCTATGATTTTATTAAGTGACTGAATTCAACTTAAGGAAATGTTGAGATAATTCAAAATATAGAATTCTTGCTATCAAACAAAAGCATATTTATTTTAGAGACCTAAATGTATGATTTGTTCTCTCTGATAATACCATGGTTGTAACCAATGTAAGTTAAATTAGAATTGTTTAATAGTTATTAAGAAATATAAACCTATTTTTTAAATTGTTCTTGAATTTGGCACTTGAATTTTTCTAAGGAAGGAGAAGAGATTGTGATAACAACCACAAGCTATGATTTCCACCAGACTGAAATTAGAAGTATCGTTAAAATCCTGCATGATCACAAAATTCTCATTCTCAATGATACCCTTTCCTATACTCACTTTGGTAAGTGGCTGTTCTTTAACCAAATAGATATATAATTAAAATGTCTCGAAATATTCACAGTTTAGTGCTCTCCTCTGTAATTACATCATTTGATAAAACATCTCAGATTTTTAGAGGAGCATTTCACTTAGGTTGGCACTGGTACCCAAAGGATGGTACTGTTTGTGTGTTGGCTGCAAAGAGTCCCTGCTGTGTGTATTAATTCATTCAGCAAATATTCAGCAGTGACCATTACATTCTATGGGATAAGGCTGACACTTTCTGTTTTAGGCAAGCTTCTAGAGATTCATACGCACACTGAAATTTGAGAACCCTTGATCCAAGAGCATCTTTGTCCTGATTTGTTTCATTGACACATTCCTCAGCGGTAACTGCACTTAGACAAGCTACAGCAAAATGGTAAAACTCTAATTCTCAAGGAAAGAAGGAGTTAATCAGAATCAACTGAAGGTGATCTTTCAACTTGTAGGATCAGGGCTTTCCCAGCACCCAGCCTTTCCCCATTTCACATGCTACCTTCATCTGAATCCCAGGAAGTGGAAGCAGACAGGAGTGTAACGTTAGAAAAGCCATTCAGATACTTCTGATGCTCCTGAGAGCTACAGCTAAGGCGGCATTACGCACTGGTGGATATCAGACCTGCATGAAAAAGAAACTTAAAAGAACTTTTTAAAGCGGTATTTTGATAGAAGCACCTGTCTATCATTCTATATCACGTATTTTTTCTTTAAATCAAAAGAAAAAGGTTTCTTTGAAGAACATTTTAATCGTAAAATAGTGTTTGAAGTTCGACAGTATAGATTCTTTCATTTAAAGTACCAAACACTTCTCTCTGTTTGAAATGTACCTGCTTGTCTTAAAGTTTTGGGTAAGACTTCTAGAAACGTAGAATGTAATTTAGGTTCTGTTTTTTTTTTAATTTATTTTATTTATTTATTTATTTTTGGCTGTGTTGGGTCTTTGCTGCTGCACACCGGCTTTCTCCAGCTGCAGCGAGCAGGGGCCACTCTTCATTGCGGCGTGCCGGCCTCTCACGGCGGTGGCCTCTCCTGCTGCGGAGCACGGGCTCCAGGCGCGCGGGCTTCAGTAGTTGTGGCACGTGGGCTCAGCAGCTGTGGCTCGCGGGCTCCAGAGCGCAGGCTCAGCAGCCGTGGCGCACTGGCCTCGTTGCTCCGCGGCACATGACATCTTCCTGGAGCAGGGCTCGGACCCACGTCCCCTGCATTGCCAGGCGGACTCCCAACCACTGCGCCACCAGGGAAGCCCCTAGGTTCTGTTTTAAAGTTATTAAGATGTAAATGTACAGACTATGTTTGATATACTACTACATATTTATAAAGAATTGTACAATTCTTTATAAGAATTGTACAAGAATTATACAAAATATGTCACAGGAAAAGAGGAACAAACCAAGGTTTAGGCATCAGGAGAGGTAATACCTACGTATTGCTGATTGTCTACATGGCCCTGGGCAAGTTCATTTACTTGTCTATCTCATTTCCTCATCTGTTAAAATTACAGTAAGCTTCCCAACTTGTCTCACAAGAGTGTTTTTGTGTATAATTTGAAGTGTTTGCAAAATACCTATGAAGCAGTAACTTTGTAAGTGCTGATTATAATAACCTTTTTGCTGTAAATAGAAAAAATACTTTTGATTATATTTATTTTATAAATAAAAAGGTATAACTTCCGACTGCCAACTGTGTACATTTAAGCATATAACTCTAATCAATTCATGTATTTGTGTTGACTTTTGGCATATTAGAAAGTTACGTGGTCTGTGAGCTGCAGAGAAACTAATAAAGACAGGTATTTCTTAGTGTTGGTAATAATCTAACTGTCCTTCTGCTGCAGCTGAAAGATACCATGTTCCTGGAACCGGTCAGAGCTACACATTAGCAGCTGATGTTGGGATACTGAATAGGAACATCAAAATACTTGGTGAGGATTATCCAGGTTGGCTGAAGGAATCTTTTGGTGCACGCGTCCTAGTCAGCTCATTCACTGAAAACACGGTGACATTTAAAGGTTAGTACAAATCCAGTTTATTTTTCTAAATGAAATATAGCAGGGTCTCTTCTGTGTTTAGTTCTTAAATAATCCTCACTCCTTTACAGGATCATCTGTGTTAAAAAACAAAATCCAACTGAGGAAATTTTAAAGATCTTACTGGCTTTATTCAAGGATTCATGAATCAGGCAGCATCCAATCTAGCTGATACAAAGGAGCGTCAAAGAGCTGTGCAAAATAAAAGATTTTTATAGGCAAAAGGGAGCAGGAACAAGGTAGTTTTACTAGGCAAAAAAGAGGATCGGTTATTGCAAGGTTACTTTCCCTGTAGGGGGCAGAGGTTTATCAAGCAGATTACCTAACCAATGCTGATCAGGGAATTCATGATGGACTGGTTTAAGGTTCCATTTCAGGAGAACTGAAACTGTAATTAAGTCTGTTTGATGATGGAGGGCTTAGCAAAAGTGACTCCATTTTGGGCCTGATGTCTTGTTTTTAACACGTTGAAAAATAAAGGCTTGAGAGGGACTATGCAGTCAGGTGCCACCCTCCAGAACCAAATTCCTAACATTATTCTACTAATTTTATCTTTATAGACAAAATAATTATCAAATTAACAATGACCTTAGGTAACAGCTAGCCCAACCTTGCCCTCAAACAGAAATCGTTTCATAACAAGCACACTGATTTGTTATTTTTGTTTGAAGGAAAATTTCAAATATATTTCAAGGATAGAGAAGTGTATAATATAATGCTTATCATCACCAATTACCACAAGTATCAACTTTGGCCAGTCTTGTTTGATCTATGAGCTCACCCATTTTCTTCAAGCCCACGGATTATTTTGAAGCAGCAAGCATATATTTTTTAAGATATAACTGACATATAACATTGTGTAAGTTTAAGGTCTACAATGTGTTGATTTGATACACTTATATATTACAATATGATTACCACAGTAGCATTAGCTAACATCTCTATCATGTCATATAGTTATTATTTTTTTGTGTGTGTGGTGAAAACAATTCAGAGCTAGTCTCTTAGCAACTTTGAAGTTTATAATATGGTGTTTTTACTGTATCCCTAAGCTGTACATTATATTTCCAAGACTATTTATCTACTAGTTACAAGTTTATACCCTTAAACAGCTCCCTATTTCTCCCACCCCACAGGTCCTGGTAACCATCTTTCTACTCTCTATTTTTATGAGTTCAGCTTTTTTAGATTCCACATATAAATGAGATCATACAGCATTTATCTTTCTATCTCTGACTTATCTCACTTAGCATAATTCCTTCAAAGTCCATCCATGTTGTCCCAAATGACAGGATTTCCTTCTTTCTCACTCCTGACTGAATGATATGATATATGTATACACACAGTGGAATGTTTTAGATAGATAGATAGATAGATAGATAGATAGATAGATAGATAGGGAGGTATCTCACATCTTTATCCATTCACCCATTAATAGACATTTAGGTTGTTTCTATATCTTGGCTATTATGAATGAAGCAACCATGTATTACTTCATCTAGAAATATTTCAGTGTGTAAATCTAAAAGACTTCTTTAAAACCATCTCTAAGAATCAGATTTTAAAATGTTTGTAATTATTTCTAAACATCAAATGATTGTTCAGAATCCTCCAGTTCATTCCTTCTTTCCCTTCCTTCCTCCCTCCTTCCCTCTTCCCCTTTCCCCTCCCCCTCCTCTTTCCTTCTTTCTTTTCTTTCCTTCCTTTCTTTCTTTCCTTCTTTCTCTTTCACTGTCTTTGTTCAAATTGGGGTCTAAATAAGATCCATGTTGCAATTGGTTATGAATCTTAAATCTCTAATTCATTTCTCTTTCCTTGCAATTTATTTATAAAAGAAGTTAGGTCATCTGTCCTATAGTGTTTCTAATAGTCTGAATTTAGTGATGCATCCCTAGAATTTAACTAGTCCCTGCCTCCCTTGTATTTTCTATGCATAAGTAGAAAATCTAGAACTAGCAAACTGACCAGACCGGGACTCAATTTTTAGGCTCTAATTCCTCATAGTTGGTTGTTATTTTTCCATTAATAGGCACATAATGTACGATTGTTTTTCCTTTTGTGATGTTAGCAGTTATTAATTATCATTGCCTGGATCTGTTGAATCACTGAGGTTTAAGATGGTGATATTTTAATTCTACTATTCCCTCCTCATTTATAATCTCAAATATTTCTCTAAAGAGAGGCTTCCCCAGACCACTGACTACCCTGAAGGATAGTTTAGATAGAAAAAATGTTTGATTCTTTCCTCTTATTAACTAGTTTTCAAAACAATGAGTTGGTTGCCAAGCATCCTCCAAAGATAACAAGGAGTTTTTGTTTTGTTTTGTTATTAGTATCATTATTAGTTCCATGGATTTAAATGTATTTGATATGTTCTAATCCATTGTGAACATTAACCTTATTGATACTGAAAATGCCTTCCCGTTGACCTTCAGAACCTTTTCATGTTGGTGCCTAAGTCCTCCTCCTTATGACTGTTTTTTTTTTTTAATTACAAATTTATTTATTTATTTATTTATTTATTTATTTATTTATTTATTTTTGGCCACGTTGGGTCTTTGTTGCTGTGCGCGGGCTTTCTCTAGTTGTGGCGAGTGGCGGCTACTCTTCGTTGCAGTGCGCGGGCTTCTCATTGTGGTGGCTTCTCTTGTTGTGGAGCACGGGCTCTAGGCACACGGGCTTCAGTAGTTGCGGTGCGTGGGCTCAGTAGTTGTGGCACAGAGGCTTAGTTGCTCTGCGGCATGTGGGATCTTCCCAGACCAGGGATTGAACCCATGTCCCCTGCACTGGCAGGTGGATTCTTAACCACTGTGCCACCAGGGAAGTCCCTGACTGTTTTTGGGTTTTTTTTTTAGCTTCTTCACTTTCTGATATGACAAGCACATGTTGTAATTTTTTTTTTTTCTTGCTGAGACTGGGAGTGAGTTCTTCCTCCAAGTAACCCTGGTTCTTTTTATTGGAAGCTGGTGTTTCAATCTCACAATCTGGGTATAAGGAGTAATCCTCTATTCTTGACTTGAACTGTTTCATCAGGAGCTCACTTGGTTACAATACTGCCTATTCCATTTTGCAACAGCTCTCATTTTAGAAAATCTTTATATTGAGGAAGCAGCTATCCCACTATAACTTCTACCTATTGGTCGTAATCTGCCAACAGAAGCTTAACTGATGAGGAGAATAGTAATGATGATCGTAAAGTAATACAAGATTCCAGATGCTGTGCTAAGCATTTAACACATATTATGTCATTCAGTCCTCATAGTATTATGGCATAAATATTGTCCTCTTTTTAAAGATAAAGAATTAGATGATTAGAGGGGTGAAATTACTCTGATCTTGGATACTAATCCATGTTGTTTCACTTAAAGTCCCATGATGGGCCCTATTCACATGTCAACCTTTCCTTGCTCCAATAAATTATTTTGTGATGTAATTAAAGAAAATGCATCTATGGCTTTTGTAGGCCTGGGGTCTGTAGTAATCATTTATTCTCTGTATCTATCTTATTAATCTTATGTTCTCCACCATACATCTAATCGCTGGCTCATGGATTTCCAGACAGGCTTTTCCCTTCTAGTATAAAATAACTCTTCTCCAATATATTTTATTAGATATCGGTTTTTGAAACAAGGAATACCCTCTACTGTATTTTTACCAGCGATGAATCTCCGTGCCTCAGTTTCCTTGTATAGAAGACAGGAATAATAAAAGTTCCTAAGTCACAGATGTTGTGTCAGAATTAAAGCACACACTGCCTGCTAAGCACTTAGTACAGAGCTCGGCACAGAGTCATGGCTCGTGGATTGTTACTGCTGCTCTTAATAATCTGTGAAATTGCCCTTTGTCACTTCAGCGGCACTTATGACAAACTCGGTCAGCAGATACTTGGCAATGCATATCCTGGAAAAAATTATGTAAAGATAATGTCCTTAACAGTTCTTTAGAGCATCAAAATTGAAATGTCAGGTAAATTATAACTTGTGCCTCATGCCATGCATTCTCAACAGGGACTGTATCACTACCAACAGGTGAAAATTGACTCTTGGGGGAAAAAAAAAACGTAACCAGTTTGTGGTCCTCCAAAGGGCCACCATACCTTGACAAATATGTAGTATATCTGTGGTATTAAAATGTCATGGAGAGGGAACGCTATTCAGAAAGAGAAATGTCTAAAAAGGTTCTTGTGAGGGGCAGTAAAAAAACAAATTCAGAAACATTGCCTTATTTGGATTAAAAGGGCAAAGAAAAATGAATACAATTTTCATGAAAAAGTTGAAAACAAATTTGTAATTTGGAAAATTACAAAAACTTCAGTAGTTTTTCAAAATTTTTATTCAGCTTCAAGGAAAAAACATGTGTAACTCTTTTCCCCACTAGGAAGTGCAAGAATAAGTAATGTGGAATTTTATCACAGTGGTCAAGAGGGCTTCAGGGATAGCACGGATCCAAGATATGCTGTAACATTTCTTAACCTGGGACAGGTTTGTACTTTATTTTTAATTTTTGCATATACCCAAAATTAAGTATTTTGATTTTGATTTGATTTTCATTTAACTTCACTAAATACCCATATCTTAGAATTGCTAAGACCATAATCTAATATAGTAAAACTTTCTTAGATGTATTTCCCATTAACGTTTTTAGACTTACAACGGTATTTGATTCCAACCATTTTATGCGTTATTTAAGGTCAGTAAAAAAGAAAAAAAAAAACAGAAAATGGAACACAAAAGGTGAAAGAATTGAAGATCTATAATAGTATTTCACATCTCTACTTTACTTTACAATGACCAAAAATATTTCCAAACAGTTATTATTAAACAAAGTGAGTGTTGCTTAAATTTCTCAAATGAAAAGCATGTCTGTATATCCGTGCCTCTGTCAAAAGTGGGAAAATAAATATGCTTAGAGGGCTGCTGATTTAAGAAAAAATGAGAAAGAGCATATTTCTTATATAGAATTTGAAAAAGAATAGATACATGTATAACTGAATCACTTTGCTGTACACCTGAAACTAACACAACATTGTTAATCAACTATGCTCCAATATAAAATAAAAATATGAAAAGTAAATAAAATAAAATAAAATAAAAATATATTATGGAGGGGAGATAAATTGGGAGTCTGGGATTAATATATACACACTACTATACATAAAATAACGAGGACCTACTGTATAGCACAGGGAACTGTACTCAGTATTCTTGTAATAACCTATAATGGAAAAGAATCTGGAAAAGAATAGATACATGTGTATAACTGAATCACTTTGCTTGCACTTGAAACTGACACAACGTGGTAAATCAACTATATGTTAATAAAGATAAATAAATAAATAAATAAAAATTTTAAATCATGTAGTTTTGGAATTGAAACCCCTAAACTACTTATTGACTGTTTCCTACAGACATTTGAATTGTAACCCCTGCTTTGAGTATCGACTTCCGTGGGCAAAAACAAAATCCCTGCTCATCATATAATAAACTGTTCTGAAAAATAATTTTTAGTTCCTTAGCATTTTATAGGTAATGATAGAAATATAAATACATAGAAAAACACTTGAGAATTTTTAATTCACATTTAAAATAAGTATTTCTTTTTTGCTTTTTTTAATCATAAACCGAAGATATATGGAAATTTCCCAGGATTAAAAGGTCTGCTGGGAAGTCATCTCCTTTCATGGAATGTAAATTGAGTATTTTGTTTATCAAGATTTGTTTTCTGAAAATCACCTGCTTCAAATTTTTTTCTTTAAATGTCCTTTAACTTTGTTTTTAAAATGTTCACTGAATCCTGATGTTTTATAGATTCAAGAACGTGGCTCATCTTATATTCAAGGCTGTGCTTTTCACAGTGGCTTTTCCCCTGCAGTTGGTGTATTTGGGACAGATGGATTGGACATAGATGATAACGTGATTCACTTTACAGTGGGGGAAGGTAATATGATAATATTTCGGTCCAATAACACGTCTTCTGAGACAGCCTTGTCTGCAAACTCTAGAGCCAGGGTGTCCAATTAATCTTTCTTCAAGAATGGAAATAAAGGGTCTATGTTTGTGCTAACATGGTAATTACTAAACTGCATGTGGCCATTGAACACTTGAAATGTGGCTAATGTGACTGAGAAACTGGATTTTTAATTTTAATGGTACTTAATTATATTACTTTACATTTAAGTAGTCACATGTGGCTATGGCTATCATATTGGACAGTACAGCTCTAGAAGAATTATTTACCAGACCATGATCTTATGTGAGTTATTTAATCACAAATAGTTTAAATTACTGACTTTTAACATACTTCTCACATATAAAACAAAAAGATTATTCACAAATAAAGATAATTTTTAAAAAAAATATATTTGATTTGATTTAAGGGGTTGTCCTTTCTTTAATATCAGTCTAAAGCATAATACAAATTCATTTAAGGTGTATAAAATTTGTGTGTATATTTGTTAAAATCTGAGGTGGAGCCTGTGAACCCACATATTTAACAAAAGATTTTAATTCAGGTAGTCTATTAAAGAGGTAGAGTATCAAAGAGTTCAGAGGGTTCACTCTAAAATCAAAAGGGTTCGTTTGTCAGGTTCAAACGAGAAAACTAATTTCATGGAAGAAGTGAAAGACATTCCCTATAGTACTCATTTGGGGGAATTTTCTTTTTTTCCAGGCATGAGAATATGGGGGGATGCCAACAGAGTCCGAGGAAACTTGGTTACACTTTCAGTTTGGCCAGGAACCTATCAGAACAGAAAAGACTTGAGCTCAACTCTCTGGCATGCAGCAATTGAGGTAGTGTGAACAAATTTAAAATTATAAGTAGACAAAATTATAATTTGTAATTCCCTTATTGAAGATTATAATTTCTGTAGAATTTGTAAATCTCAAAATGTCATTGAAAATGATTTCTTCCTTAGATAAAGATTGTGGATAAAGTGAGCTGATTAAAGGAGTGAATGAACTTTCTTTAAAGATGTTGTGAGCTCCAGTAGCCATTGGATTTTTCTCTGTGGTGACGTCCATTGGTTTAAATAGTTCTCTTATTTACTTGCTTCTCCAACATTAATTATTGCTTTCAAGTTCCATTAAAGGGTCTCTCTGCTTCTAATTGACTGAATGCCTTACACATTTTACTATTTAACTCTGAATTTAAATGCAAAATTATAATGATAGACTATAAAATCTCTAAAATCCATTTCTCATCTAAAATTCTTATGATTCTATATGCAAGGTTATTTACTCTTATCGGATATTACTAATTGGGCCCTTCTTGTTTCCCGTGAAGTTTCTTCAATTACTATAGGTATTTATTTAGATGTAGAGTGAGATTGTAAGCAAGAAAATAGAAAGTACAGAGAGGATTTAGAGGAAAGATAGCTTCCTCTTGTTTTTATCTTACTTACTTATACTCTAGGAAAGAAAAGGAATTTAAAAAGCTCTCTTTGAAAGATAGGGTAAGGATTGAATTTTGTTTTTGTACAACTATTAATAATCACCTTAAAGCAACATCTGAAAGCCTGGAACTTAGTATACATTTATAAGGTAATAATGTTCTCTTTTTGTCTATTTATAGATGTTAGAATGTAATCAAATGTCAATTCCAAATCTTTAAGTTATCTATATCTTTTGAAAGGCATTTTTTTTAGTTTTATGAATTCCATTTGACTCTATTTTTATCATAATCTTTAAAAATAAGGCTGTTTAACATGCTTTAAATAAGTGAGATTTGGACTGTTCTGCTGATTCTATGTAGGCAAGAACTAAACCTTCTGTGCTCCATACTTTTCATTTTCTACCACTCTGATTTGGCTCATAAAATAAATTTGTTTAGTAATTACCTACTTGTTCTAACCCAGTTTTTTATTGTAGCAGATTTTCTTTAATGAATGCCTCTACTGAATTTTATGGTCCACTGTAATTGCCTTAGTTGTCTTTTTCTTAATAAATCAAATTGGTAACAGAATATAACCAAAAAAGAGTGATAAAATTTTTGTAGCCTTGTTATAATACTGAAATTTTGTCTATGGCTTGTTAATATTCAACCACGTCCAGTGGATTTTGTGACTGAAATGAAAAGTAATCTCTTTAATGTACTTTTATAATGAAGTCTAAAATGTAGTATCTAGTGGTAGGTTTACACCAAGAACCTAAGGTAATTTCAGTACTTCATTTGTATTATAAATTTGAATGGGGTGAATGTGAATTAAATTTTTACTCCTGGAAGTATCATCATAATTAGTTTTCCAGTGTATGTTGCATACCTGCTCTCATTGCATAATTGTGTAAGAGCCTGACCCAAAACATTTTCTTTATCATTATACTAGATAAATAGAGGGACGAATACAGTCTTACAAAATAACGTAGTGGCTGGATTTGGAAGGGCAGGATATCGCATCAATGGTGAACCTTGCTCAAGTAAGTCTTTGGCATAGAGTCACTAAAATTAGGAAATAACTTGTCCAAATTTGTTCGAAATAAATAATTATTGTTTGTGTGTTGAAAAGTAATATTGCTTCTTCCTGGGCACTGAAAGAACTCAACAAACTAAATTATTTCCATATAATATTGGGTTTAAAGAAAAAATTAAAACCAATTTTCTTCTCATCCTTCACCCCTATCACCCTTCTCTGGCAGCCCCAGGATGCCACGCTCTTCCCTGGCCCTAGGACACTGCAGCCCCAGGTCCTCTCCTGAGACCCCGTCCCCATCCTCAGCCTCCTGAGACCGGGCCTTGCTGCTCCCCAGGCCTCCCCTTCACAGTCACTGCCTCAGGGAGGTCCCTGAGCCCCAGGCTGAGGGAGGTGACCAGCCCTGTCCTTGTGATACCCTCATGTCCTTCTGTCCAATCCCATGCCATTAGCTGTGCCTGCCACAGCGTGTTTGCATTCCTGATCCCACTGGACATGAGCTCTTCCTTGACAAGGGTATCTTTATTCTATCCCTGTGACTGTAGAGGAGATGAGAAGGAAAGAGAAAATCAGAGGGATAACCAGGGAGACAGAGTGAGCCAGAGAGTGTAAGGGAGAAAAGAAGGGGTAAAGTAGAGAATGGTGGACAGTTGGGTCTGATGGACTCGGGAAGACACAATAAGAGTGAAAGAGAGTAATCCGGGCAAGAAGCAGTGGGATGAAAATAAACGAAAGGCATCATCAGAGAGATGGGGGAGGACAGAATAGGATAAGGTGTGTTGACTAATAGTATCAAGGGAATAAAAGAAGGATAGATCCTTTAAAAATAGGCTTTTAAGATAACTATTTTCCATGTTTATGATCCAAAAACTCTTAACAACAGCTTCAGTGCTTGATTTGATGGTACTGAACAGTGATTATCTTATCCCACCATCACTTTCCCAAAAGCAACTTGTAAGCATAGAGATACATGCCTATAGGGATATGTCACTATTTCATGCTTCCGCTTTAAAGGAATACATGCTCACTATTCATATGTTAAAGCCTGCAAGCATGAAAAAAATCAAAGGACATGAACAGAGGGTTCTCAGATACATTTCTATCAGATTACTAAAAATCAAGAATTAACTGAACAACTGCTCTCCTGGCAAGGCTGTAGGGAAATAGTAACATTTACACTTTGCTGGTTGAAGGACAAAATGATATAACCCCTACAGAGGGGAATCTGGCAATAGCTACCAAAATTATAGAGGCATTTACCTTTGACTCAGCATTTCTACTTCCTGTAATCTAACAGTTGCCTCTGCAGCAGTTAGAAAAAGAGTTGTGAACAAGGTTATTCATCACAGCGTTGCCTGTACTGGCAGAAAATGGAAAGCTACCCTGTGTCCAGTTACTGTGGGCTAGTTATATAAAGCCAAACGCTGGAACACTAGGCCCCTCTAAAAAAAGAAGGAAAAAAGATGCATACTGTGTATTAATATGCAGAAATCACCAGGACATTCTAAAATGATAAGTGGAGGTTACTTAGAAAGGGAACAAAAGAATATGTATGGTATATGCATTTACATAAAGAAACACTGAAAGTGTAAAAGCAAAAAGTCATTGAAGGTGAGTAGGAACAGGGTGACTGGTCACTTATTACTGTATAACTTTCTATAAACTCTTGACTTTTAAACCAGATAAATTAATTATTGAATCAAAAAAGTAAAAGAATGCTAGACCTGCTGGCTTTACCTCTTGGGAAACTTAGCTAAAGGAAATGGAATTTTCTCTGAAAAATGTATAGCCCTTCTATAGTTGATTTTTTTAATCTCTATAGGTATTTTTGAAATTCTTTGAATAAGCATTTTTTTCTGTAAATTCAAAAATTATTGGACTTTAGCTAATTTTATTCTTGTGCAAAGTACATTTTAAAGGAATAAAACAAATTTGCCACAGATATAACTGATTCCTTGATGTATGTTCTTTTTAAATATTTTAGTTCCCAACAGCTTAAAGTAGCTTTTCTTTGACTTAAAATTTTAAAATATGTAATATCTCTACAACTTCTTTGAAGTATTGTTGTGTTTTTTAATCAAAATATGGCCTGTGAATGTGACTATTTACTAATATGTATAAGTCCATGTAATGCATTTTTCACTGAATATATTGATCTTCCTAAATAATCGGGAGTGTTTATAAGGAGCAACTGAAATATGAGACATCACAGAGGAACTGAGGGTTTAAGTTCCTGGAATGGGACATCAATTTACACAATTCATCTCCCTAACAAGTGAGGGGCTGGGATGCTGGGAAGGGAACTCTGACACACGTGGATCCAAAGGTGGAGCCATCCTTGTCCATGGGGCTACATTGTGCAGAACCGAGGTGTAGCCATGCAGACAGCTTCTTAGGGAGGAAACAACAGAAACCAGGCCGACCGACCATAGGTGAAATGTCAATCTCAAAGGACTAGGAAGAAGGGAAAAGCAGTCGAAGATGGAGGAAGTCAGATCCTGGGGAACTTGGACAAGAGAGCTGGTACAAAGTACAATTTAGGAGGCAGTGCTGCTCTTTATGGGGAATCCTCAAATTTATGCATGATTGGGACGAGCTTTTAAGGTCACTGATCTGATTTGTACATAAGTAAAACTTTCATGAAAATCCACTTTAATTATTCTGTATATTAATAATGGGTATAGCTTCCATTTATTGAGGCACTTCATGTGGGTTATTTCATTTCATTTTGAAACAACCCTGAATTAGACATTATAATTTTTTATATATGAGGAAACTTAAGTTATAAAATGCTAAGCAACTTTCCCAAGATCATGCATACATTAATTCAAGAAGTATTTGATGAGCACCTACCTCTGCATTACCTTCTAGGCTCTAGGAATCTGGCAGTGAAGGAGCTAGACACAGTTTCTTCTTTCATGAAGCTTACGTTCTTATAGGAGAGAGGAGATGAATAATTCACAAATAAGTAGTAATTAAATATCAAAGTGAAAAAAATTTTAATTGCCATGTTAACTGACTGAGGTGCTAACTATGAATCCAGTAGTCAGAGAAGGCCTTCTAAGGAAGTGACACTTAACTTGAAAATGGGATGACCAGAAGGAACCAGTAACATTTATAGACAGCAAGTGGTATCATTGTGTTTTTCAAGTTTAGCCTTGTTTGAATTCAAACTTCATAATCTTTCTAAAGAAATTCATGTTTAATCAGATATAATAAGTTAAGGGTGCTAGCACTAAAGTAAACTTTTGCAAATGAATATACAATTATTCTGAGTAACATTGAAGAGGCAAATTAGATAAGAGAAATACTAAATAGAATAAACCATAAGTAGCTGAACCATACAAATATTTGGTCATGTTGTTAAAATTTGCATCAGAATCATATATTTAACTTTTAAAAGAATTTCAACTTTAACTGATACTGCTTATAACTCTATGACTTGATTCATAATGTTAATTTACTGGTTCCATATTTCCTTCAAAGGTCAGTCTTATTCTCTGGAAAAGTGGTTTGACAATGAAGCCCATGGAGGTTTATTTGGTATCTATATGAACCAAGATGGCCTTCCTGGATGTTCTCTTATACAGGGATTTACCATTTGGGCATGCTGGGATTACGGAATTTATTTTCAGGTAAATGGACCCAAAAAAAGTGATTGTTTATTTTCTTTTATGATTATATTTCATACTATGTAACCTCCAAGTTCTATTACAGACCACGGAGAGTGTGCGTATCTATAACGTGACCCTGGTTGACAATGGAATGGCCATTTCTTCAATGATTTACATGCCACCTGCTGTATCTCACAGAATTTCCAGTAAAACAGTGCAGATTAAGGTAAGAATTGAACGCAGCCACACAAAACAGAAAGAGCAACTCTGAGAAGGGTAAAATTATTGAATACAAATGATTTTCTTGACTTCTTTGCCCTACTAGCCACACCTCCTGCCTTTGTGCTCATTGCCTTCTGCCAGGAAGCTCTCCATCCTTCCCTCTCCCCCCTCCTTCCAGCAGCTCTTCTTATCACCTGCTAATCTTGCCACAATTAGTTAAATTTTCACTACCTCTATGGAGTCTTTCCTGAACCAGCTTAGGTAGTTTTGACACTCCCTCCTCTTTTTGTTCCTACTTTCCCTGCACATATTTCTATCATGGAAACATAACATGTCTTTAAATATAATTATTTACATGCCTGTCTCCCCCCTCTGACTTTGATTGTCATCCACTTGGGGCAGAAATCACATCTTTTTTTTATCTTGGTTTAATGAATGATCCACTTCTCAAAGTTATACAGGTTGTGTTTTGCTACAGTGGAATTCATTATTATTCATTATTATGTTTTCTTTTAAGAAAAGTTATTATTAAAGCTTACTATTTGAACTTGTTTTTAAAATAGAACTCATTAATTGTTGGAAGTAGCCCTGAATTTAATTGCTCTGATGTCCTAACTAATGATGATCCCAATATTGAACTTTCTGCTGCCCATCGAAGTTCTAGACCTCCATCAGGTAAAGATTTTAGAACTTTTAATTTTGGGGTTCATATGAGTGCATATTCAAATTTCATTAACTTTCTTCTTTTTATAAAAGGTGGGAGAAGTGGGATTTGCTGGCCTACCTTTGCTTCAGCACATAACATGGCACCACGGAAACCCCATGCAGGGATCATGAGTTACAATGCCATCAGTGGTCTTTTGGACATCTCAGGCAAGTTTAAACATAGTCTTTGAAAGTCTACTCAGTTAAGTTCTGTAAAGAATATGTAGAATATAACTCGTAATGTTTCATTGTTAGTTAAAAAAAATAATGATTAAATTAATCTGCTCAATACGACAAGCAAAGACACCAGACAGAAGAGTCAATTTCAAGAATAGTTCCCTGGCAACATTCATACATATAAAAGAACTGACATTTCATTTTCTTTTTAAAACAACAGAAAAAGCACTGGTATAGTGATTTAATATTAATTAGTTTCTCTAAATTGTAAAGCCCTTTTATATAATTAGGGTTATATTTTATTAGAAGCTTTTATGATGCAGAAATTTTAGTTCATAGAATTTAAATGTTTTGCCAAACTCCCACAGCTGCTGGCAGAACTAGGATTAGAATCAAGATCTCTTGACTTAAAATCTGCTGCTTTTTCACTGAACCAGGCTGCATCCTTAAAAATGTAAAATAATTAAAATAGATGTAGTAAACATACCAAGTTATTTTCGCTTTGCCCATTAAATACACTGAGCCATTCTCTATTTCAGTTTAGCAAATCTCCCTTTCATGATAACTTTAACCAGTGTCACCTGAAAGAAAGCAGTTCAATAAATTAGACATCTAGGGCTTCCCTGGTGGCGCAGTGGTTGAGAATCTGCCTGCCAATGCAGGGGACACGGGCTCGAGCTCTGGTCTGGGAGGATCCCATATGCCGCGGAGCAACTAAGCCCGTGTGCCACAACTGCTGAGCCTGCGCATCTGGAGCCTGTGCCCCGCAACAAGAGAGGCCCCCACAGTGAGAGGCCCGCGCACCGCGATGAAGAGTGGCCCCTGCTTGCCGCAACTGGAGAAAAGCCCTCGCACAGAAACGAAGACCCAACACAGCCAAAAATAAATAAATAAAATAAATAAATAAATTAGACATCTAAATTTTGACATATTATTTCTCATAACTTTAATTCCCAGAAAGAAATGCAAAACAAATTATCATTTTTTAGTGTTACTTGTAATGATACCCCTGCCAAAAATTATTTAACATGCTACATAGGTTTAGGACCAATAAAGGAGATCTACACAGGGAACGAACAAACAGCATCTATTACTATAGTATTTTATTGATACTCATCTACAGGCTTATATTCATGCATATACAATATTTTCTTAGGAGAAAATACAGTCAAGCAGGGTAGTGTATAGCACATAACTAATTTAAGAATTTTATGGAGTCACTTTTTGCTGTTTTCAGTTTTGAGTTACTGTATTTTAAGTGCAAAGGAGATTGTTTTTTGATCTAATCAGTTTTATCTTTTGGCCACATAATATATGCAATACGACCAAGAGAGCAATAGTATTTCAGTTAGCCTTTGCTGCATAACAAACTATCCCTGAAATTCAAAGCCTTTAAACAACCGTTTATGAGCTCATGATTCTGTGGATTGGCAATTTGGGCTTTGTTCAGCTTGGTGGTTCTTCTGCTAATCTTACCTGGGATTATTCACTGAGCTGCCATCACTTTACAAGATGTGTAGGGGCTGGTTAGTCTGGGATAGTCTCACTTCTATGTCTGGTGGCTGGTGCTGGCCCTTGATGGGGTAATGAGAGTGACTGAGCCAAATGTCTCCTAGGCTTATTCACATGCTGGTAATCACAGAATTCCCCAAGAACACCAAGAGAGAGTGAGCCCTAATATGCAAGCACTTTTCAGATCTGTTTATACTACAATTGCTCTTGTCCCATTGTCCAATGCAAATCACAGAGAAAATATGCCAAGCTCAGAGAAAACATGGGAGAAGACTACTCAGTGGTGTGGATACAGTCCACAAATAGTGGTGGACTTATCTGCCACATAAGGTAAGAGTTCCGTGTTCAAGGTAAAGTTAAATGATGTGTTTGGTGGAATATACATGAAATGAAACTGATTTTACCCTTTCTCTATAGGAAATAATTGTTTTTCTATTATTTATGTTTTAGGTTCCACATTTGTTGGATTTAAAAATGTTTGTTCAGGTGAAACTAATGTGATATTCATTACTAACCCTTTAAATGAGGATTTACAGCATCCAATCCATGTGAAGAACATACAGCTGGTTGACACTACTGAACAATCAAAAATATTTATACATAGACCCGATATAAGGTAAAATACATGATAACTCAGTTTTTTCTTTTCTGTCATCACAGTTTTCCATTGTTTTCTTCCCCTGCCATAGATCTGAGAAAGTTGCTAAATTTAAAGTAACTGTTCATGTCTATGAAATTTCAATCAGCATTATGAAAATTAAGAGTATTTAATATATCTGTGTCTTCAGGTAAGTTGAAGAAGCTAGGCCTTAATATGTATATTTTCTCATACTTTTTTTCCCCATATATCATACATAGCACCATCATTAAACATAAAAGATAGAGAATGGGTCAGAAGTATATTTGTACATTAATATCTCTCCATTAATAGTCATTAGGAATGAAAGTCATGTCTATCATTTCTTCCCTTTCCCTTACCTCTTTTGTTTCCTTTTGCTTTACAAATATCTTATTATATGCACCCCAACATGTACTTGGAAATTAAATGGGAATCATTATAATCATTGTGACTAAAAATATGCAGAAACTTTGAACAGTGATTTTTTTTTTCAATCACAGAGGTTAGTTGGTGTCAGAATATTTCTAGAAGCTGAACCACATAGATTCTAAGTCTTGAAGAAATATAGCCAATAACTGCTACTCTTCAAAAGACATGCAGACCAGGAATTTAGATATAAGACAATATTGGAGGAAAGAAAGTTTCCATTAGAGCTCTTTGACCATTTTCAGTATAGAGAGAAGACAAGAAATAATGCTAATTAGATATGCATCTCTTCAGAGAAACGCAGTGTTTCATAAATAGTTTGACTTCATCTGATCTTATTTTGATGACAACCCCATACTTCCTCATTTAATAATTGTTGAACTGCAGTGTTTTTTGGCTCAGTAGAGCTTCTCCCCACTAGAAAGCTGTTACCTCCTATTTCGTTATCATTGAATCTTTCAGATTTAATATATAATTTTAACATCTAGGTCATGAAGAAAATATTACATTTAAAAATATGTCTTTGAGTCCTGTGCTTTTATTGGGATACTGTTGGCACAATCCCAGATCCCTTTTACTGAGTAGCTCACCCAGTCCCCAGATGCTCTAAAAGTTGGCCAATAATGACCTACATTTGCCTGCTTTTCCAGAAAATTGCTCTTAGCTGACCATAGTCATCTCCCTTTTCTTTCCCTTGCCCTATATGGCTTCTCTCCTTCCCTTTCTCTCCTTCCCGTATTGAGGACTCCCTTAATAACTCACTTGAACAAAAGTCCACATCTCAGGCTCTGTTTCTTTGGAAACTGAAGTAAGACAGAGCCCTAAACCATAATGTAAGAGTGCCACTGGGCAGTCTGTTCACAGACTTGCTCACAAAAACACTCTGCACACACTTGAACACAAAGAACACATGACCCACAGAAATATTTACTCAAATCATCTCCAAAACTAATACAGTAGAGTAAGGGATAATTTATAGCTTCACGTCTTTCTTTGCAAAAAGCTCAGATCTATTAGATAGTATTTTGCTGCTATAACTGTAGAATGAATTTATATTTCCCCATGGTATATATCATATAGTGTAAGTATGCTGTATACTATATATAATAGACAATGTATAGTACATTGCAAATTAAGCAGCCATTTTATTATTATAACCAGTAACAGTCAACACTCCAGGTGGTTCAGAATGAAGGCAGAATACCATCTACGACTGAACTGCATGATGAGTTTACAGTATTTCATCTCTTACAGTTCAGGTATCTACAGAATGGTTATTAAAATATATAGCATAAAAATTGTAATTTAAGTATATCTGTTTGTATATATATAGGCAAAAGTCTACAAGAATATATACCAATCTGTAATTGGTTATGAGCTTAAGAGCTTAGGATAGAAAGGTGAAGGGGACTGAACTTATATTAAGTATTTAGATTATTTTATAAAAAGCATATGATACATTTATAATTCTTAAAGACCCATTAAAAAAAGAGAAAGAAGGGAAAAGTATAAAGACTTCCCTGCTAACACAAGGATTTTGTATGTCTGCACAACTGAGTAATTTACCTGCTTTTTGGGCAATGTTAGTATATTTTGAGCAATGCACAAATATGAAATCTATCATTCGACAAAATATGGAATAGCAAAATGGAATTCTAATTTTACTTCCCACAGGTACAATTTGTCCTTTTGAAATGTTAATGAATTCATAATAATAGACCAAATCAACACAATGGAAAAACAGGCCTCATTACAATGCTAATTACATATGCTACTTGGTCCCACTTTGAATCCTTTCTGAAATAAGATTCAATCAGTTAATTTTTTTTGATACTCTTATCAAATACGCAGGTATATTCAAATGCTCTCTAGAAACAGGGAGGTATACCAAATCTAAGTATTCATGCATTTCACCTTTTCTTCACAGTAAGGTGAATCCATCTGATTGTGTAGACATGGTTTGTGATGCCAAAAGGAAATCTTTCCTTAGAGATATGGATGGCTCCTTTCTGGGGAATTCTGGTTCAGTGATACCTGAAGCAGAATATGAATGGAATGGAAATAGCCAATTTGGAATTGGAGACTATAGAATTCCTAATGTGATGCTCACATTCCCAAATGGAAGTAGAATTCCTGTCACTGAGAAAGCACCTTATAAAGGTTTGTTGGATCATATTCTGTTAGTCCTCTGGTTCATGAAACAAAATATATCTTTTACTTTTAATGATTGATGTACTCAACTAATTTATATTTTCTACTTATTAATGTTATGTAACAAGCAAAAGATAGTATGTGGAAGCTTTTGTAAGGAGATTCTGTTTCATTTCTAAATGTGTATTCCTATGTTTCTAGGAATCATTAGAGATTCAACCTGTAAGTACATTCCAGAATGGCAGAGCTATCGGTGCTTTGGGATGGAATATGCAATGATGGTTATTGAAAGCCTGGATTCCGACACAGAAACTCGCAGACTCTCACCAGTAGCTATAGTGAGCAATGGTTATGTTGATCTCATTAATGGTAGGTATTCATTGTAAACAAACTAGAGTTACTCAAGGCATTCACTATTTACTACATTCATGGACATGTCTCATAAATTATCTATCACATAAAACTAGTAAACATAGGGATTTCCTTGCCTTCTGTTTGTAAGATCTATGTGCAGGAGAGAGACTTGACTCTTCAGCAGTCCCCCACATTAGAAAGCCAGGACAATTACTCCAAATTGACCATCAGAAAAAGAAGAGGACATATGTATATGTATAACTGATTCACTTTGTTATAAAGCAGAAACTAACACACCATTGTAAACCAATTATACTACAATAAAGATGTTAAAAAAATAAATAAATAAATAATAAAATAAAATGCATTAATATCAAAAAAAGAAAAAAGAAAAAGAAGAGGAGGAAAGTTATTCCTTGAGTAATCTTTATAGGCATGAAGGTGGCATAAATATATTTGAGAAAAAATTGATCCAAGTGTCTGCAAAAAAAACAATTTTCTTTACATAAATTTAAAAAATGATAATACGATATTTGGAATACTTGAGAATGAATATTCTCAGCCTACTTGTTTTTCATTTTCATGAATACTTGGAAGAATTAATCTTGAATCAGTGTGTTGTGGGGTTTTTTTGTTTGGTTGGTTTTGGTCTTTCTCATTCCTAATTCCTTTGACTGTCAAGGCTATCTTGTCAAGCTCCACAGTCTAGGTCTCTTCCATTCTGGTCCTTGTTGGCTGTAGCCCAAGGGGAGGCAATGGTCTCCATGAGTCTTGTCATCCAAGACTTTTTGAATAAATAGGTGAACTTCTAAAAGTTACTGAAAACAGAGGGCAGGGACTCATTGTCTATTCCTGAAGTGCCACTGGGGGCTCAAAGATTAGTCCCTAATCAGGCTTAGAGTCTTTGAAGTGCTGAAGAGGCACATAACCTGGATCGGAAAGGTCTCTCTGTCCTGACAATGTCACAACATGTACTAAAATATTCTAAGATCCCCAAAATAGCCAATACCCTACAAGTTCATTTTTTTTTAACTTGTTGAAGAGAATAGAATGAGCTAAATCAGAAGTGTCTCAAAGTTACATGATTTTAAGTCACTCCCCACTTCTGCCCCAACATGCAATCTGCCTGGTTTCTATGACCTACGATCAACCCAATTTCAAATGCTGCCTTTCAGATCTTATAAAGCAGAGACTGTGGGAAGAATTTTAGACCAGTCAGTGAATAATGAAGATGTTTTCGAATTGCTCTGTTTTATATGGTGGAGAAAGATTTCCTTCTGTTTATTTTTACATTTTCCTTTTCTGAAAGGCAATGTGAGTTTTCCATTTACAATAGTGATATGACATTTCTCTTTTAAATAAATTTAAATTTTAAAAATGCCTCAATTTAATGAGAATGTAATTTAATGATAATGTAAACGATAGAAGCATGGCAAAAATTATGTAGGTGTTAGAAGGATGAGTGAAGCTTGGGATGCACTATACTAGGTGGAAAGAAAAATTCCCAAGATAAAATTTGTACATACCACTAAAGTTTCCCTTTAAATTTTAGTACTCAATTTTATTTTTAAAATATGGCTTTTATCACTCTAAATTTTTATACATAGAAATTTCTATTTTCAAAACCCACAATGAAGGTTCCTTCAAAAGTGGGATTTATATTTTGGATAATAAAGGATAGGTTATGCTCTACTTCAGCTTCAGAAGTTTATATTGGTTTAAAATTCAATCAAACTTCATTTATAAATATTGATAATAATTCCAAGCAAGCTAGGAAATTAAGCAAAGCTTATGAATAAATACATCAAGAAAATTCATCATTCCATGTCTCACTCACTGTTTTATATATGTATAATCCCAGCCACTTTAAAACTGAGTGAAATAGAGAAGTTTTCTACAGCAGTCATGTTACATGTGTTCTGGAAATGTCTGGATTCAGGTGCAAAGCATCCACTTTCTTTTGGTTTTCTAGAAGGTTTAATGGAGTGTTATTTCTCAGATTGCTTCAGTTATTTAATGATGTTGACCCTCCAATAGTACCTATAATCACAGTCTTTAACAAAAATTTATTAAAATAACAGTGGAGGAAGGTTAAAGGCAATAAAAAAAACACAAAAGAGTTTGTCGAATTTATAAATTAATGAACAAATGAGTGAAAGAAATAATAAATCAGTGGTTCAGACATACAAATGTCCCTGTTTTCTATGTACAGGCTTTATTTTTAACAAATTATCTCTTTTATAGCATATTTCTCAGCAAAGAGTCTGAGAAAGTTGGTTCCCCACCCAAAGTCACATTTGATAAATAGGAGAGAGCATCAAGCATTTTCTTCCTCGCCATGGGGCCTGGACTTAAATATGATTATTAAAGTAGAGATACAAGTAAATCTATAATTTCCTTCAATGACCTTCCAGCACAAATCCTCAACATATACCCTTCTGACCCTGGGCAGTCTAAAAGTAAGGATAGTAGAGAGGGAGTTGCTTCCCTGCCTTCCTTTTTAAGTCAAGGTTTGAGAAATAGCTTAGATCACTGAATGGATGGGTGGATGGATAATAGCTGTAAATGCTGAACTTGACCACTGCAATTTATTTTTAATACAATTACTCTTCGGGTTTTGCACTAATAATATTCATAGCACAGAACATGAACTTTCATTTGTGTGGATGTAGGCCCACAGGATCATGGCTGGTGTGCCGGGTACACATGCCAAAGAAGACTGTCCTTGTTTCATAGCATCGTGGCTCTGGGCAAATCTTATGAGGTCTACTTCACTGGCACTAGTCCCCAGAATCTTCGACTGATGTTGCTTAATGTTGACCATGACAAGGTAAGGCAAGATAGAAATTATTTCTTAAGAGTTATTGGTTTCAGGTGCACAGGCAAATGATTGATTCAGTTATACTAATACGTGTATCTATCTAAAATTAACACAACATTGTTAACTACCCTCCAATATAAAATAAAAATTTTTAAATAAATAATTATTGATAGCTATGTAAAAAAATAATAAAAAAATAAAAATTATCTATTTCATTTATTGACTGTCAAGAAATGCACTTTGTCATTCAGTAATTCTATGAAGATTATTTCTGTTCAATTATTTGAAGTAATAAATTTTTAAAAATCTAAAAAAGAAAAAGAGTTATTGGTGTTATGTGCATATATTTCTATCTGCTGAGGACTTTATCTCCTTCCCTGTCCTCTGGAAGATCGTCAGCCTTACAGCTCATTTTCAAGGACCAGTAGGGTACCACCAAAAATACTGTGAGTCCAGACAGTTTTCATCAGCCTGAGAGCACATATGAGTTCCAGACACCTCTCCCCATATGCACTTGTTTGTGCTTCTACATTTGAGGGGTAACAGTGATTTCCGACTTGTGTGATTAGCAAGCACACCTGAACTTTTACATAAAAATAGCATGCATCTAAAACTGGTCACTCGGGATTATATTTTCATTCTTCCATGCTGCTATTATTTATATATGTCAGAAATACACCTTTGGAATTTACTTCAGAGATCACAGCACATTATCTAAAGTATCTTCAGTAATGTCAACTCTGCTTTAAATGGAATTCAGCTGAGATGATTAACTTGATATATGCTATGTCAGTAGAAAAAGAGTATGAGGTCAAGCAGAAGTCTCATAATATAGATTTTCTTTTCTAAGAGTATGAGATTTGAAAGTCCCAGAGTAGAACGTGAAGAAAGGACACTGAGGGCTTCCCCGGTGGCGCAGTGGTTGAGAATCTGCCTGCCAATGCAGGGGACACGGGTTCGAGCCCTCGTCTGGGAAGATCCCACATGCCGTGGAGCAACTAGGCCCGTGAGCCACAATTACTTAGCCTGCGCGTCTGGAGCACACGGGCTCTAGAGCACAGGCTCAGTAGTTGTGGCACACGAGCTTAGTTGCTCCGCGGCATGTGGGATCTTCCCGGACCAGGGATTGAACCCGTGTCCCCTGCATTGGCAGGCGGATTCTCAACCACTGTGCCACCAGGGAAGCCCCAAAAGAGAGTATTTTTAATTTTAAAAATAAAAATGGTAACTCTGAAGTAACATGACTGTTAATATTCGGAGCCTCTGCAAACAATCTCAGAAGAAGATTCCAAAACTACCTGTAGCTTATAAATTCCTCCCCACCTTTGCAAAAGCTAAGTCTCCTCACTTTATGATTATGATTATATCTGATAGCATGAAATGTGGGGAATGAACATGAAAAATGACCAAAATTGAATTAGGTTAGTTTTTTGACTTTTTTTTTTGTCTTATTACCAAAATCAGAGGTAAGCATTTTTTTTCAACATTAAGTGCCTAATTGTGTGTGGTTGCGTTGTGCACAGCACTGCTAACTCTCCCGTTTCCCCTGCCCCTAGAGTTGAAAGCCTGTATTGAACATTATCTTTTAAAGGAACCCTCTCTTTAATTTAGAGATTGTCCTCTAATATTTTTTTTCTTACATTACATTCTTTTCTATGAATGGTTGAATGTAAATCTGTTTAAAATTTTTAACTCAATATGTATCCTAAATCCATAAAAGTTAGTTGTTTTTTTTTTTAAGTGACAAGGTATTTACTTTTTTTTTTTTTTTACTCTTTTTTTTTTTTAAAGTCTTATTCTTTTAAATTTTATTTATTTATTTATTTATGGCTGTGTTGGGTCTTCGTTTCTGTGCGAGGGCTTTCTCCAGTTGTGGCAAGTGGGGGCCACTCTTCATCGCGGTGCGCGGGCCTCTCACCATCGCGGCCTCTCTTGCCGCGGAGCACAGGCTCCAGACGCGCAGGCTCAGTAATTGTGGCTCACGGGCCCAGCCGCTGTGCGGCATGTGGGATCCTCCCGGACCAGGGCTCGAACCCGTGTCCCCCGCATTGGCAGGCAGACTCCCAACCACTGCGCCACCAGGGAAGCCCAAAAGTTAGTTTTAATATTCTACAGAAGGCATGTATAAAGGATATTTTTAAAGTGCTAAATTCTAAATATTCTGTTTCATTGTTCTCTTAAGATGCAAAAATGTTGTTTACTTTTAACAGGTTGTTCTGGTGGGAATCTTTTTCCCCACACGTCAACGTTTGGATGTCTATGTGAACAATTCATTGGTCTGCCCCCAGAATACAGTATGGAACTCCCAACAGAAACACTGTGAACTTAATAGACATGTGTATACAGGTATTTCCTCAGAAAAATACAGCATACATTGTATATGTATACTTAATTATGTATAAAATTCTTTATAATGTTTCATTATTAATATTTTTAGTTCCTTAGCCCTTGACAAATACAAGAGAAAATAAATTTTTACCCATGGTCCACCAAACACTAAAATGTGTTCATTTATAACGTGTGTCCTGAAAGATCACTCTTGATGGAATTCTTATCTATCTGCACACATGCAGATAAGTTTGTGCGTGTGATGGATATTCCTTTGCCTCCTGAGAACATTTACATTCTACACATTTAGTTCACTTATTCCTGCGTACAGAAGAGATTTTTTGCTTAAAATTTTCACCCTATCTCTGCTTTACTTCTGTTTCGTAGAGGTCAGAACCTAAGTTCATTGGCAGTCACCAGAAGTATTGCCAAGAAAGCTAGCATAGCATTAGTTGAGCACCATGAGGTAAATATGATGAAGTAAACTCTGGATTTAGAGGAAATATATGGAAGAAGCTAACTTACCCATTTACCAGTGTTGCAAGACCAGGATTTTATTTATCTCTATTCATTGAATTTTTTTATTAAACAGGTACTAATAAGGCCAATCCACTCCTTTCCACATGTGCTACTTATCATCATTTTTTAGCTGTGCCCCGTAATCTTGGCTAACGATTACATAAATGTGTGCTGTTGATCATAATATAAGCTAGACAGGAGAGTATGAATGGACACCCATATTCATTACCGTCTGTGAAGCAAGTCCTACTTCTACTAATAATATGAACATCTGATATTTCCAGAGACATTACTATGTGTCAGGCACTGTTCTAAGTGCTTTGTATATAATAAGTAACGGTTACTATATCCTAATAATAACACTTTGAGGTAGGCGCAGATGAGTAAACTGAGACACAAGGGGGTGAAGTAATTTGCCAAGCTTTCTGTCTTAGCTCGGGCTGCCATAACAAAATGCCAAAAAACTACATGGCTTAAAAACAAATTTATTTTCTCACGGTTCTGGAGGCTGCTAGTACGAGATCAGGGTACCAGTATGGTCTGGTTTCGGTGAAAGCACCCCTCCTGACTTGCAGATGGCTGCCTTCTCACTGTGTTCTCAGGTGGCAGAGATAGAAAGTGAGGGAGAGAGAGAGAAAGAGTGCTCTGGTGTCTCTTCTTACAAGGGCATTAATTCATCATGAAGTCCCCTCCCCACCCTCATGACTTCGTCTAAACCTAATTATTTCGCCAAGGCCCCCATCTCCAAATACTGTGACATTGGGGGTTATGGCTACAGCACATGAATTTGGGGGGGACACAGTTCAGTCCAGAACAGTATCAAAGGTGGTAGGGGCAGAGCAAGGTACCGAACACAGAGAGTCTAGCTCTAGAACCCACGCACTTAACTATTATGCTACATTGCCTCTTTAGAAGCTAAGAGAGTGTGTTATTTTTACATACAAATGATTGCAGATATTTACAGCTTAATTTTCATAAATTTTACCTCTTTTTTTAAAATGGTGCTTTTGGTACAAAGTACTCTATCGTTCAAGTCAAGAAAATAAAAATTATCTCAACAGGCAGAATTTAATACAGGGAACTGGTTGCACAAGGCTGCAAAACAATACCACCACTACCCTTTTAGAATTTTTTTTTCTGAAATAGCATTGCTTTTAGATGAACATTTTGCTTTGACACTTGGAATGGAAAATAATATCCCTGTATTATGAATCTATACATATCTTTTTAGATTACCCAAAATGTTTATTATTATCTATGTCTCTGATTCCTTCCATTACTGTGAAGACATGAGAAAGTTAGCTAGGATAAGTGGTGTATGCACCTGTAACAGTAGCTTGAGAGCAGCTTCAGTTTATACTACAAAAGCACATTCTTCAGATTCACAGAATGTTTAAGCCAAATTGCATCTAGAACTTATACTAGTAGATATTTTAAAAAATGTAGTAATAATGAAATGGCTTCTTAATGCCATTGTTATGAATGTCTATTACATTAATAAGAAATTACCTCTTTTTTTCTAAGACTCTAATTTCTTTTTCTTAGTAAGCCTCACCATGAAATGTGGTAGGAAGCTACGTGTCACATTCCAGTATTACTGTACAGTCAGACTTTGGGCTCAATATGTGTTTGTGGATTTATTACTTCTTGGACGTTGTTTATACTCTGCCCTGAAATCATTTATATATTTATTCATTACATATATATATATGTATATATAATTTCAATCACTTTAACAAAATTCAATGCCCTAGTAGAATTTTTTTGTGTTGACTAAAGAGTTTTCAGGCTGAAATGTAAACTTCTTTTATTGATGTAAGAGCCTTCTGAGATGTTTTAGTATTTGTAAAATACTTCATTTGTATTACATACTTTTGTCCTTAGTAAAAATAGAAGCACTGAATCATCATTTTTCCTTAAGAGATGGTATATAGCACCGCATAAACTAGATGGCTGTTAAAGTTAAACTTACATTTTTAAATTACCAAATGCCCTTAGTCAAGGCTTTAAAATTCTGAAAATGTAAATAGTGTTACAACATAGGCTCCTGGTTCATAATTAGATTTTATTTCTCATTTGTATGTGTCTATAGCTAATTGTTTTTTAAAATAAATTTAATGTATAATGATTATTAATGGTATTATTTTAAAAATTGACTTTAATTTTGCATGTCAGTTTTATAAGTGTTTTTGTTTTTAATATGCATATTTTCCTATGAAAGAATGATAATGTTGAACTTTTTCAAAATTTCCTAGATTTAAACAAATATTAAATAATGCATGGTAATTATGATAATGTAAATAAATTTAACTGTGCTATTTTGGCTTTTTTCGTTCATAGAGCAATTCCTTCCTAACCTGAATTCCAGTGTCCTTGGTGAAAACTACTTTGATAGAACCTACCAGATGCTTTACCTTTTGGTTAAAGGAACTATACCTGTTGAAATCCACACCACCTCAGTCATATATGTCTCTTTCCAATTACCTGCTGTAACAGAAGATGACTTTTATAGTTCTCATAATCTGGTTAGAAATCTTGCCTTGTTCCTAAAGATATCAAGTGACAAAATCCGTGTCAGCAAAGTAATACGAGGGGAGAGTCTGCGAAGGAAGAGATCCACGGGACTCACAGTTGAACTGGAGATTGGAGATTCTCCCCCTCAGTTCATAACCAATGACACTACAGGTATGAAAAGTAGACATTTGAGACAGAGTAATGTAATTCAAAACCACATCCATAAATAACCCTATTAAGGCTTGGTAAACCAGGCCTCAGGAAATCCCACCAACCCCACATCCTGAACCCTATAAGGGCCTAGAGACCCTTCTCCCTGCTCTACTCCCAAACTATTTTGAATTTTGAAGGAACTTCAACCTCTGTTTTGTTATTGTAGAAGTTAATTACTTCAACAAAAGGATTTGACCTAACATAAAAAATCCTAGAGGTGACCTAAGGAAGTGACCTTATAGCTGAAAGATTACGGGTGAAAAGAGCTGGTCAGTGAAAAGTGGGAGGTAAGAATGCTGGAGGCTGAGGAAGTAGTTGGTGAGTTTGGTACATTTGAAGAACTGGAAAGGGTCCAATAGGTCTGCAGCAAAGGCATCAGGAAGGACAAGCTGCCAGAGACAAGGTTGAGAAGGAGGCAGGTGCTAGATTGTGGGAAACCACAAGAAGTCTCCCTTTTGTAAGCCAAGAGGACAGTGGATGTTTTCCTAAGGGACATAATAGACGATTCTGAGAGGTGGAGTGGTGGGTTAGATTTCCAGAGTAAAGTCACATATTTATACTAACAAGTGCAAATGTGCCAGAATATGTTCTGTCTTTAATTTCTATGATTGACCTAATCAGCCTTACCATCCATCACCCCTTTCTCTGCCCCTCACTCCTCATACCCTATTTCCTTTTTTAAAAAATTTTATTTATTTATTTATTTTTGGCTGCGTTGGGTCTTTGTTGCTGTGCACGGGCTTTCTCTAGTTGCGATGAACAGGGGCTACTCTTCGTTGCGGTGCGCGGGCTTCTCATTGTGGTGGCTTCTCTCATTGTGGAGCACGGGCTCTAGGCGCGCGGGCTTCAGTAGTTGTGGCACACGGGCTCAGTTGTTGTGGCACACGGGCTCTAGAGCTCAGGCTCAGTAGTTGTGGTGCACAGGCTTAGTTGCTCCACGGCATGTGGGATCTTCCCAGATCAGGGATCGAACCTGTGTCCCCTGCATTGGCAGGAGGATTTTTAACCACTGCGCCACCAGGGAAGTCCCTCATACCCTATTTTCGAGGTATCAGAGATAAAAATAAGCTCAGCTATCCCATCAGAGGAAATTTTGCTGGCTTAAATTATGATTTCCTTAAGGTGACTCAGTTTGGGTGGGCATTTGGGTAAATGTTCAGCCCTTCAGATTTTCTTCCTCTCCATCTGTTCAAGTTGGTATCTGAATACCAAGGGGCTTTCCTGACCTCAGGCCCTCTTGTTGCCCTCTTGTCTTCATAGTCTTTGCGACAGCATGGGTGGTCTTCTCTGCTCTGTATCAGCCTCTCTTGTGGTGCAACTGAACTTTCCTGGCCTCTTGACATGCAATCGCATCCCCAGCTGCTAATTCCCAACTGTACCGTTGTCTCTAGTGGTCAAGCACAAGTACTCTCACCTAGGCATACCCCTCTCCAAGAAGATGAGGTCTGGGTCTCTGTCAGAGGAATATTACCATCCAGCTAATGAAGCTTAAGCTAAAAGACCCTTTACTTGTACAAGTCCTGGGAGGGGCTTTAACTTTCAAGGCCCTGGGAGAAGGATCCACTTAATAATGTGGTCAGATAATTGACTATTATTATAAAAGTTGCACAAATAAGACTTGTTCATAAAGAGAGCCTCCACGCTGTATGATTTTCAGACTCAAAAAATCCTGATTACCCTATTCCTGTCCAGCATCTTTTTCATTAAACTCCCAGGCTCTCTTATGTGTAAACTTAGGTACTGGGTGAAGTTCTCATCTTCTGCCACTAGGGGTCATCACTCATTTCTCCAGGAGGTTTGCTTCTGAGCTTTAACCCCATGCACCTGCCACATTGCTGTTCTGGAATTCTACCAGTTAGGCAGGCAGAAGGTTCTTTCCTTGTGGGGATAAGCCTGTGCAAAGGCTTGCATGAATGGAATGAGGTGCTGATCAACTCTTTGTTGAAGGAAACAGGAAGCATAGGCTTGTGTTGCAACCAGATCTTACAGTGATGTTCTCTGCCCAGTCATAGGTTACTTTCCTTCATCAAACTTGTATTTCCTTGTAGCTACAGAATCAGGGCTTTGGGCTCAACATAGTCTGTTAATTTAGTCTAGGAGTTGTAGCAGGTCCATGCCACATATATAGATTGCTCACTGACTCTTAGAAATCCCTGGTAAGCCCTTACATGTATTGGGGTCCAGTATTTACCACACTAGCCACTCAGATGTCCAAAGAAACTGTGATTTATTTCCTATATGTGATCTAAACTGCTTCACACACAACCTCTCCCACCCTCCACTCCCTTAAAGCAGTTTTATCTTGTTAGATTTATCCAGATATAGGCATAATACAGTCTAAGAACATGGAAATAGGGGCAGGAGGAAGGATAGACCAATGGCCTGTTTCCCAGACTTAGATTGGGGTAGGGTTTGAGGTCTTGAGGAAAGCCCTACAACCTGGCAAGGAGTGACATCGCAGCAAAATATTGGGAAGTGGCAAGAAAGATGTGCATGTATTCATAGTAATACTCCTAACTCCCCACAGCTTTCACATAGTGTCAGGAGATCCAGAAGTTCCCAGATGTCCTAGAAAGCAGTTACTTAAGTACTGAGGGGACCTCTGGATAAAGAGTCATGTCAGGAATAAGAGCTCTTCAAGTTAAGGTCTTTGGTTTCTAGAAGGCAGTCGGCAGAAATGGATGCCTTCACACATCAAATGGTCAGAGAGAACCTGTTAACAGTGCAGCCTGGTCAGACTGGCCACCCTGCACCGAAAACCAGTGAGGTAGAGGTGGTAGTAGTAGTGTATGGACATGAAGCTCCTTTGTACTGCTGCCACGTGAGCCCTCCTACCTGGGAAGCCATCTTGCAGGAGAGTGTGTGGAGGGAGTGGCGGGGGGAGCCCGCTAGACGACCATTTACCCCAAAGAGTCTGAATCAACCAAGGACACCTTTCCAATGGACAGGGACTGAAATTCCCCAAGAGTGTGCTTTTCAAAGTGTCGCGTGAGACCTGCTGCCCGAGAGCGTTGCCTCCTTCTTCCCGAGCACGCTAAGCTTCAGGGCTTAGTCTTCATGGAAGAAACTCAATGATTGAAGTCCGTAAGGCATGACTGTGGATGCGGAAGAATCGTAGGTGCTAGAATCATAGGAACAGTACACCAAAACATCCTGGCAGCGGTTTCGTAAACGATCACTCTGACTACAGTGTATGGAACGGAGTGCAAGAGGGAGAGAATGGAGACAAGAAAGCCAGTTTAAAAGCTGTTTTAGTATCTCTGCTGCTGCTGGGTTAAGTAGGATTTGGGCAGTGGAGGCAGATTTAGAAATTGAGAACTGATTAAATGGTGTGGGGGAGAGGTGAAGTAGAAGAAGGGTTCAAGCAAGAGTTCCAGGCTTCTGACAAAAGGAGTACAGCGTGTAGAGGTGTCCCTTCATAACGTAAGGAGCGTTAGGGGGGCAGTAGGTTTAAGAGGAACTGCCAAGCTAGAAAAAGGGAACAGAAACTACCTACAGTGTTAGAATTAACCTTGAAAATTGTCAATGTCCAGAGCAAATAACAATTTTTTGTTAGTAATTTAATGCTAACGTTAGCAACTGATTAATTCATACTACAAACCCGATGATGTTAATTATCCTTCCATTCCACAATTAACACTCAATCTTTAAAAAGTGATATGCGATGATAGACATACATGATAGTACTTCACTTCTAAACAAAGGATGACAGAGGAAAGTAGTTTTCTCAGCATGCTCTCACTCATTTTTCTTGAATTTATTTTATCTACCTTTGTTTTTTCTTTAATTCCGGCTTAAGAAACATATTCTACTGAGTTTTTTATTTTCCTGACCTCCTTAGTATGACTTAGTCATGTTTAGCTCATGTACAGTTAGAGAGCTGTAGAATTCTATAATGTGGATGGAGCGAGCAGCACAAACATAAACAAAAGTGAGATATTCTCACGTGTTCTCACTATACCATATTCCTATAATCCACATGTCATAACACTGTTTCCTCATAGGTCAGATGCAGTTATCTGAACTCCAAGAAATTGCTGGTTCTCTTGGACAAGCTGTAATTTTAGGAAAAACCAGTAGTATCCTTGGATTTAATATCTCTTCCATGTCTATTACCAGTCCTATCCCCAGCCCAAGTGATTCTGGCTGGGTTAAGGTAAGAAAATGTGACTAGAAAAATGCATTTTAGCTATTTAAAACGTTGCTTATTTCTTATTTTAACTATTTTTCTATTTCAATACAATAATTTAGAGAACATGTCTTTCTAATTTATTGTTGGTTATTTTTTTACAGTATTACTAAAATGATAAAGTAGTTGAAAAAGGAGCCTATCTTCTAAAAATTATGTATTGGTATAAAATGTGCTTTGCTTTGACTATTTACAACAATGCTTCATAAATTTGCTCTAGAGGAAATATTATAATAATATTGACTCAACGTATTAAACATACTTTTAAATAAACAATGATATAACATTTAGCCTGGCTAAGATGAGTTTGCTACTGAATGTAGTTTATCATGTGAAAACCACTTCATCACTCATGACCATTTACAGGTGACTGCCCAACCGGTTGAAAGGTTTGCATTTCCTGTTCATCATGTGGCCTTTTTGTCCTCGCTGTCAGTGATCACTCAGCCGGTGGCAACACAGCTGGGACAGCCATTTTCTCAGCAACCTTCCGTAAAGGCAGTAGATGCTGATGTAAGTTATAACTCAAAGATTTACTTAAGTGGAAGAATTAAGCTATAAATTCTGGAGGGTGAACCGACTTAACTAATCCTGGTAGACTGGCAACCTAAGGATTGCACTGCCTCTTCAAAGTTGGACTAATATCTATGCATATCAATCACCTTTTGCTGTTTTAAAAATGTTTCTTCTCAGTGAATTTGCTCCACTGCCCAAACTCTTTGTGCAGGAAAAGGAGCTTCTATAGATTTAAAATTTGAAATGAGGCATTAAAAAAAATAAAGTTCCAAATATCTTTCTTAAAAAAAGCATGGGAACAGGACAATTGTTATAATTCTCTACTATTTTTTTCCTTAGGGTAATTGTGTATCAGTTGGGATTACTTCACTGACTTTGAAGGCCGTACTAAAGGACTCCAGTAATAACCAAATCAGTGGTCTTAGTGGAAATACAACAATTCCATTTAGCAGCTGTTGGGCCAACTACACAGATCTTACTCTTCTTAGAACAGGTGAGTGTACTATTTTGGATCCTCACATATATACCCATAAATAGGGACAATTATAATTTCCTTTTAATGAACAAAGCAGTCTATACTACACTGGTCAATAAATTATAGAAATCAGAATGTCTAGCTTACAAAAATATATTTAATATGCACAACAAAGTGAAAAATAAAATAAGCAATTAAGGGAATTAAAACAGGTAACTTGAGGATGTACATCAAAATTATATCATGATTCGTATTTTCTTCTTTATCCATGTGTGTATTTTTCTAAATTTTCTCACTATGTATGTATTACATTTATAATAAGAAAACTTAATATATAGATTTTTCAAATTCAAGAAAAGAAAGGATAATATAGTGTCATAAAATTTTAATGGCCCATGCAGGAGTTCAGAGTTGGGCTGGAAGGTGGGTTCTAGTCTTTCTGAAAGCCAATGCAAAGGAGAAAACATGAACATTACCATGATTCACAGTCCTCTGCAGATAGACCAGTTGCTGTGGAGAATCACAGCTTGCTCTGAGATCAGAACAAATGTCTCCTATGAGTTCTCATGAAGTATACTCATGACATCGTCAACATGTAAATACATGATATCTTCAACAGTAAATACATGTTATCTTCAACAGTAAATACAGTCATAACTTCCACAGTGAGGTTTCTTATATTATCTTCATATGGATTGATGGCATAACTCCAACTGGTAAAAGCCTTTCTACCAAGGCAAAAATGATATGTCCAAAAAACAGGTCTCTATTGATGATAGCTTATTCAGTATCGAAAAGAATGAAATACACCATGAGAGAAAACAGCCTTATGATGATGCTTACCCATGGAAGGCAGAAGAATCAGGTCATCAAGGACAACACAGAGCCACTGGATCAACCTCCTCTGAAGTTCAAGCAATCGCCAGATTTAACAAATTTGACCTCATCATTAAATAGCTACAAACTGAAAAAGAAAAGAAAAGAAAAGAATGAAATAGACTCCTTGTACTGGAGACAGGCCTCCGTTAATCTGTTTACCTCAACCTTTATAGGCCCGAACTCCTGAAAAAGTTTTATTGTGGTCCTCACTCTTCTAAGCACTGTTATTTCAAACACACACCCACACTAAAGGTCAGAATAGAAGCCAAAGTAAAGAGTAAGAGAAGTTAAAGAATATCTAACAATAATCTGGGTTTTTTTTTCCATAAGAACTAAATATCAAAAGCTAAAATCATTCCAAAAGAATTTTTTCCTTATTTGTTGTTTCCTCGTGCTTTGATGATGCCCTACACCAGATAAGTTTGATCTGCCTACTGGGCAACAATATCTCAACCTAGAGTTTGATGGGAATCCAGTGGCAATGAGTTCAACATTGTGCTCTGGGACAAGTACCTGGAGTGTCCAGTAAGCCTGGTGACTAAGGACAGAGCCTAATTCCTTAACAGTCAGCCTAAATGGCAGTAGGACTGGGACCCTTTTATGGGAAATGAGGAACTTGACAAGAACCCTGCCTGAGAGAAGGTTGCCCACCTCCCCAGGAAGGTGGACTCAAGAGGTGCGCAGTGACAAAGACCCAACCTGAGGATCAAGGTCTCCAAACTACCACTTCCAAAGGCAATGTTCCAAAGTAACCAGGGTCACTGGAGTGCTGAAGCAGTAATGTAGGTTTTGACGTTTTTGTGATAACAAAATAGTGCTCTCCTTTTATCCAGTATATTTCCTTTAAGAGTTCAAAGCTTCCCTTGGAGTGTCTATCTTATTTGCTATGGAGAACAGTCATTGTTTCTAATTCCCTTCCTGCCTGCCTGCCTTCCTTCCTTCCTTCCTTATTTCTTGCTTTCTGTCTTGCTTTTTTTCCATCAAGTGTAGGGTTTCAGTTCTCTGGTTGTGTATAGTAAGGAAGGTCAAATATAGTCATCTCTTTATTATTTTTAAATCAGTTAGCCAGTTTTTAGATTAACTGTAAAACTGCAGTAACAACAAAGCATATGTAAGAAAATGAATAAAGCATCTTTCTTGTAACACTTTCTAGTAGGTATCCCACTTAATTACTGCACTGTGGGAAATCCCCTTGCAGATTAGGCCAGCCTGACCCAGTGGCACCACACCCTCTTCTACTTATAGCTCCCTAAAGAGCAAGGCAGGGGCCACGGGGTAGAGAAGGCATGGGTTGTAGTTTCTCACACAGAAAATAAAAATGTGAGAATTAGGTAAGAAAAAAGTGGAAGAAGAAAATAAACAGCTGAGACTGCATCTTTTGAACAATCTGGATTAAAATAATATTACTAATGGATAATAACATTTGGGAAACGTTTGTTTAGCAACCTATGTGATACACAGCACTTGTTTCAGTTTCTAATGCTACTTAACAAACCAGCCCTAAATCTAATGGCTCAAAACAACAATGATTTCATTTGCTCACAATAATGTGGGTCAGGAATTTGGGATGGTTCATCTCTGTTTGATGATGTCTGGGCCTTCAGCTGGGATGGCTTGATTGGAGTCGTGTCACTGAGGTTTTGATCTTGGATTTTGGCTGAGTTCTTCACTTCTCCTCCATGGAGTGGCCTCTCCACTAGCCTAGCCTGGCATTCCTCACAATACTGCAGGAGAAAAAAACATAAAGACAAAGCAAAAATGTCTAAATTCTTCACACATCAAAATCTTTAAGAAAAAAATATGCCTGCCACAAAAATTCAGTTTTTTCAAACTGAAAAAAAGGAAAGACTTAAAAACACCATTGTCATGAATTGTAACAGTGGCAGAAAATTCTATGGAACAATGTCTATCCACCTTGAAAGTTATAGAATGCATTGCTATAGAAAGCACAATGTGGTCAATATATTCTCTCCTGGAAAAGAAAAGACGAATGAAAACAGACATTTTTTTTTAAGATAATAGAAAAAAAACAGAAGAATGAAAACTTTGGAATTATGCCAAGTATTGCACATTCTGCTCTGTATGGTAACTACTATTTTTTTTTTTAATTTGGCAGTTCACTTTATTTTTATTTTTTTTTTTTACATCTTTATTGGAGTATAATTGCTTTACAATGTTGTGTTAGTTTCTGCTGTATAACAAAGTCAATCAGCTATATATATACATATATCCCCATATCCCCTCCCTCTTGAGCCTCCCTCCCACCCTCCCTATCCCACCCCTCTAGGTGGTCACAAAACACGGAGCTGATCTCCCTGTGCTATGTGGCTGCTTCCCACTTGCTATCTATTTTACGGTAACCACTATTAATGATAGCAGTAGTCCAAGAAGAAATTACGTCATGGAAAAATATATTGGTTAACTGATATTCAAAACTGTGGGAAGATTTAACATATGGATTAAGAAATATTTAGATGGGTGTTTCACACTCTAAGTATATCTAACATGTTTCTTCAAGCTTGTCTACCTTGGGTAAAAAGAAAGGGATCACGATCTTGCAACACGAAAATAGCATCTGACTTAAAGCAAATGTGGAAAACAGTTAAAAATGGTTGAGTCTAAGTCGAGGGCATATGGGTGTTTGTGGTACTATGCTTTCAACTCTTACGTTTGAAGTTTTTCAAAATAAAAAGTTCAGTATCCATCCCCACCTCCCCAAACTGAGGCTGCAGCTTCTTCACTCCTCGGTCAAGTGTATGGGGATCAGACAGAGGTTCAGTACCCTCACCTCCCTTCCCTATTGTCCTTCATTTCACCCTCACCTCCCTTCCCTACTGTCCTTCATTTCAGACAGCCTCTGGGCACTAGGAAAGAACCCCTAAGAAGTAGGTACTGATGCTGCAGAAAGAAAATCTACCCAGAGTCCTCCCGCCCATAGTTGTTGGGCAGATAGAACTCTTCTGACTCTGAGACCCTCTCTACACTTGTTTATACTTTAATTTATTTGACTCAATTTCCAAAAATACTTCGTTAGGGGTTATACAGTATTTGTAAGTCAATGAAAACTCAATTGGAATTGTACGACAGCAAGCAAATAATAAAAGGAAATCAGACACTGTGATGATTTTTTTTTGCCCTAGGAAAAGATTTTAAGATTGAATTTATCCTGGATGGCGTCGTTCAGGTGGAGTCCAGGACTTTCAGCCTAGCCACGCAGTCTGTCTCCAGCAGTGGCAGTAGCGGCAGCGGCGGTGGCAGCAGCAGTAGCAGCAGCAACAGCAAAGTGTCTACTGTGGGCACAGCTGCCCAGACAGTGACTACAGTAGTCAGCTGTCTGGTGGGAAGAGTGTTGCTCTTGGAAATATTTACGACTGCAGTTTTGATTTTGAACTGAATTCTCGGTAAGCACAGTTCACTTTTTCTCTGTTTGTCTCCACATACTGAGGTACCAGAAAATGTTTACTAAATAAAGACTGAGTGCAGCATGGCACCACAGGCAGAAAGACACAATCTCAGCCATTGAGAAAGTTAGAGCTTCAATGGTAGAGACAAGACCACCCTACGGAAATGTTTTTCACACTATAGGATGGCGTATAAGAGTGTGGGGAATGAGAAATGCATGTTACATCAGGACTCTTTCAGTTGCAAAGGGAAGAAGCTCAGCTCCAATTGGTTTAGGCAGTAAAGTGAACTCACTTAATGGAGAAGTCCAGAAGTAGTCTGATTTCTGCCGCAGTGAGAACCAAGGGCTCAAATGGCATCATCTAGAACCTGTGTCTCTCCATCTCTCAGCTCCATTCTTCTTGGTGGCAGATTCACTCCCAGGCAGACTCTTCATCAGGCGCCCCAACCCTCATGGTACAGGTACCACCAGCATCTTCATGTTTACAGTCTACTGGCCCAACAGCTAATCCAGAAAGAGCAAACCTCTTTCCCAGCACTTCCAGCAAAAGTCCCAAAGCTATGTCATTGACCTGGCTTGGGCCACATACCCATTCCTGAACCATTCGCTGTGGCCACGGGTTGCCGTGAATTTGAGATGGGGGTAATAATTTAGAAGAATACTGAAGTATTTCAGTAGTAAAAGCCAAGACTAGATTTTAAATTTAAAAATAAATAAGGTCAGGATGAAAGGAAACAATAAGGCTGGTTCTGGGAGTAGCAGAACAACTGGAGGCTGGGACTTCAGGAGGAAATAATCCGTTCTTCCCTCCTCATGGTAGAAACTAATTAGAAACCAGCTGTCAAGGGAGAAGGACGCTTTGAAGAGACCCAGCCCTGGCCTCTTACAGCTAATATAGCAGGGTGGGTTTGGAGCTGAGGGACAAAAGGTAAAGACCAACACACAAGTTATTGTATTTTAATGCCTGTTTTCCTGTCTCCAGAACTCTAATAAAAGTAAAACTTGTTGTCTATTTTATAATAGCATGATAGGTATTGCTTAAGTTCATTTGTTTCTTCCCAGAAGCATTAAAATATAAGGTATAAGTACTCTTTATTATATATTTGTTCATTTTGTGTTTCCTCATTAAATGCATTTTTTTCCTAATTATCTTCACTGACTTTCTTCCTACTTGTACTTGACAACTTTGGGATTTTACAAAATTCAGAAAATTCTATTTTCAAGTCATTAGTAAATGATATTCTTCTTGGTGTTTTTTAGGACATTTTTTTCAGATAAAAAGTTAATCAACACCTTCCCCTTTGCCACTAAATAATCTATCATTCTTCAGTTAAGACATAAGAAAACTTAAACACTATTGTCTTAGTCCTTTCAGGCTGCTATAACAAAATACCAAAGACTGAGTGGCTTAAAAACAACAGAAATTTATTTCTCACAATTCTGGAGGCCGAAGTCTGAGGTCAGGGTGCCAGCATGGTCAAATGAGGCCCCTCTTCTGGGTTGCAGACTTCTCACTGTATCTTTACATGGTGTAAAGGAGGGGGTGTTCTGTGGGGTCTCTTATAAAAATACTAATCCCATTCATGAGGGCTCCACCCTCAAGACCTAAGCACCTATCAAAGGCTCTACCTCCTAATACCATCACATTGGACACTAGGTTTTAAAACATATGAATTTGGGGGTGGGGCACGTTCAAATCATAGCCCATTGATGAAATGAAATTATGGGTTTTTTATAACTTTTCATTCTGAATTAACAGTATTTTACTTTTAAGAGAGTTATGAAATTACACTAAATAAAATGACAAAACTTGAATGTGAAAAATACAATATATAAGCACCACTATTCTCTCTCCATGGTTCCACACAAGAGCACATTAAATTGGTAAACTCTGAAATACTAAGTTTTGCCTTATTAACCATACCATGAAATATTAGAAAAAGCTAAAATTAATAAAACATATTTTAAAATCACACTGTATTTTCTTAAAAATATTTGTATTTTCACTTTTCAGGAAGCAACTGAAGTGCTATTCTGAAGAACAGGTTGAAACACAAATACAAGAATTGCTTATTTAAGAGCTATTTTGTTGCACAACAAGAAAAAGTCTATAGCATTTTCAAGAAAATATACTAAAAATATTTTTGTAATATATAAAATGTATTACTTAGCTTTAATCACAAAAATCAAATTTCTTCAAAATACAAATTTCTTTTGATTCCTTATGTTTGTATGTACTTATTTCATCAAAAAAAAAAAAAACTTCTGGAAATTTTTGATTTGTAAGCAGATATACCACCTCCAAGTTGCTGTACCAACAAATCATGAAATACTTTAAATAGTTGAAAGAGCTTTCTAGTTTTGACTTAACTTCTTTAGATCAGATTGGAAGCATTCTGAATTTTTGTATGTACCGGGGGATCTGTTTTTCTCTATCCATTCATAAGACTCTAATTTTCAAAGATCTAAGCCATTTTAATTTCTAAGGATTTTGGAGAAATGAGATTGTCAAAGTTGCTGTTTTTCAGATCCACAGGAATCCCAGGAATTCTAGATTATCCTAGATTTCTGGGCCTGCCAACCCTGGCCAGTCGTCTAAGAAGAGTTTCATTGGTGTCCCTTGTTTGAACAAGTCCAAACTCCTCTGCTTACCCCTCCTTCCCACTCAAAACTGTCACTACTAAGAGTGTGACCTCCTGCAACCCAAGGCTACACCAGAAGAGATACTTATTTTCAAGAGGATAAAATTAGGGAATGCAAAAAAAAAGCCACAAATTAATGTAGCTAAACTAACCAAAAGCTCTCATACTATAAAAATTGCACTTTTTACTCAGAAAAGTCTAAAGAAAATGCTAAATTTAGAGGAATAACCCCAATCAAGGCTTTGTGGCCATGTCCTGAGCAAGTAGAGTTGGTATTCACAAAAGTTACCTTCCAGCAAGTGACACTCAGGAAGCATTTGGAACAGCTGAGAGAATTCAATGAAACCCAGAGGTTTTCCTGCTGTGTACCATTTCCTAGAATGCTCGCCCCAGGTCATTGTTAACCTTGCTTAACAAAAAATTATTAACATCTACCATGTAGTAAATCCAAATATCTTTGTATATATTTGGCATTTTATTCAGTCAAACAAACATCTGTTTAACATTTGCTAGATACCAGGCATTCTAGTGAGAAGACTACAAGGAATAAGATGCTGTCTTCACCTTCCAAGAGTCTACAAGGTAGTTGAGGAAATAGTGGTGGAAAAGGTGATACACAAAACACAGAGATACAGTATCATATGTGAGAGAAAGAGACATAGGGTGCTGTAGGGGCACAGAGGAGGGGCACTTGGCTGGGGGTAGGAGCAGCCTGTGAGGATGGAGGTGGATGAGGGACAGATTCCAGAAGAATATGATGCCTGAGATGAGTGGTGAGGAATAAAGCATGAGATTAGCCAAGGAACAGTGTCCTGACAGCAGGTGTGGTGGTAAGAACAAAGGCTGAAATACCATTAGATAGTGAGTTCCTTGAAGGCAGTAAGGCTCTCCCTTAGTAAGCATTTCTCTTGCCCTCTTATGAAATGTCTGGCACTAGTAGAGGCAGACTAACTGTTTAGTGGATGAATGAAGCATGGAGCACGGGGAAATCAAGAAGCCGTCTCATGTTACTGGAGCACCAGTACACTCCCTTCATGAGGAACAGCTTTCATGTCCAGAGAGCACGAATTAGACCACACCACTGGTTAATTGAGGACTCTCATACTTCCCTCAGTTCCAACCTCAGAGGGATGAGAAAGCTCTACCACTAAAATGGGGAGGAGGAGAGAGAGACCCAACAAGAAAGACTTAAAAATCAAGTTTTCTAATGCAAATTCAGTTTACTCTCCATTTCAGGACATTTCCTTTCACTGAGAAAACTAAATTCCAAGAACTACAATTGTAGCATCTATGGAACAAATTCCTACATTCGGTTTCTGGGAGATGCAAAAATATTCTTCACATCTGAACACTGTGAAAGCCACAAAATTGGCCACTATCTGTAGTCCTTCCTTACCTCAAGTTTTAATTCAGCCCACTGGAAACTTTTTGTCAAAAATTTTCCATAGTTTTTTTTTTTTTTTAATGATACCAACTATCATTTTACCATATTCTTTTTTTTTTTTTTAAGGAATTCCTTTATTTTTATTATTTATTTATTTTTAGCTGTGTTGGGTCTTCGTTTCTGTGAGAGGGCTTTCTCTAGTTGCGGCAAGCGGGGGCTACTCTTCATCGCAGTGCACGGGCCTCTCACTATCGCGGCCTCTCTTGTTGCGGAGCACAGGCTCCAGACGCGCAGGCTCAGTAGTTGTGGCTCACGGGCCCAGTTGCTCCGCAGCATGTGGGATCTTCCCAGACCAGGGCTTGAACCCGCGTCCCCTGCATTGGCAGGCTGACTCTCAACCACTGTGCCACGAGGGAAGCCCTCCATAGATTTTTAATAAAGAACTTTTCTAACGTAACAGAGCAAGGACTTGTGGGCCTGCGGCACAAAAAGCCAAACTCTGACAGGGTGCTTATACAATATATAAGCACCGCTATTCTCTCTCCATTCTCTCTCTCCTTGCTGCAAAGTAAGGATTTATTTGCAGGGTGCCAAGCAAAGAGAAAGGGCAGGTCATGTTCAAAAGACTCCCGAACTCCCCGATGGCTTTTAAGCAAGTGTTAGGGGAGAGGGTCTTAGGATGCCTGATCAGCTCCTGGACATTCTGGCTCATTGGTTGGTGGTGAGGTGATGTTTCTGGAATCTCATTGGTTGGTGGCTCCAGTCAGTCTGGGGTCTATGTGCTTGTGGTCAGCATGTGGTCACCATCCTCCACTGGGTGGGGGTGGGGGGTCTTAGTTTTTACCAAACAACTCATAGATACGCATCTGATTGTTATTTATATTCCTTCAGCAGGAACTGGGAGTCGAGTCTTGTGACTCTGTTGCTCTAATCATTCACTGCTCCAGTCTGCTCTTTGGAACTTAGCGAAGGCCTAGGAGCCTAAAGCCTTTTTTCTGCAAATAAGAAATGGGGGACATGGAGGGGCTTTTGTACCTGGGAAGGCCCCACAGGGTTCTGCTTGGTTTCGGTCCCCCTTTTTCTTTGATACTCCTCCATCCTGAGGGGAACAGGGGTGGGACAAGAAAGGGAATAAAGTTTTAGATAGAGAGATTAACCATAAACTTCGCAGGGGAGCTCGGTTTTAAGGGGACTGGGTTTCACTAATACAAGTCATTTGAGAATAAAAGGAATTTCTAAATTTTTGTTTCTTAGCCACAGACTTTGTTAAAAAGTTCCTGATTTAACTTCTTTAGGTTTCTGGCTGTCTGCTTTTAAAATTTTTCTAAAGTTATTATAGTACATACCCATAATTATTTATGCCAGATAAATTACAATTTTAACTTCGAGTTTTTAAAATGCCTAATTGTTAAAAATCCGTGGGCAGTATGGCTTCACATAGCCTTCATTCACAAGCTGGCCATTTTTTTTTTTTTTTTAATAATGTTTCTCTGAACAATCCTGTCTTAGAAATTTGTGTTTAAATTTTTAAAAATACTTCTAAACATAGCAAGTGGGTATTTAGCTGTTGAGCAAGTCATTTAAAAATACTTTTTGTGTTAGTACTGTTTCTCCAGGATCTGAAAGATTCATAAAGTAAATATGATGTTCCCATTTTGGTCAATATAAGGAACAGAGAATAAAGAGGTAGTAAGAATATCTTCCTGTATTTCTGATAATAAGTGAAACATTTATATCTTGTACTATTGTCTCTACTCTTTTCTCAGCTGCATCACCTTCTGATCATTGCAATGATTTCTAGGTGGTCTACCTACTTTTACCTCTTCTCCATTTTATCCTGAAGATTGCTAGCTAAAATACTACTAGTACTACTACTAATAGTAATAACAATAACAATAATTAAAGATTTACCACATCTTTACTACACTGAGTGTTCTACGTGGACTCTTTCCTTACATTTATGCTATGAAGATATTATCCCCTTTTCCAGATGAGGAAGCAATACCTAAAAAGATTAAATTAAATGCCCCAGTTCACAGAGCTTTTAATGGTAAAGCTGGGATTCAAATCTAACTCCAGATCTCAGCTCCAACATTTAATTCCTCCCACTTTTCCCCAAGCAGGAGAAAGTGTTTCATTGTGAAGAGAGCTTTTAGAAAAACATATTTAGGTCCAAATTCCTGTTCAAATTCTAGTTTAAATTTTACCACCTCTATGCCCTCAGACAAGTTCTTAGTCTCCTTTATTTTCAGTATCTTCACCTATAAAATGTGGGAAATATCTACCTTGCAGTGTGGTATTTGAGGACCGATTACCATATATAAGGCACCTAACCCAGTGCCCAACAGGTGGTAAGCTCTCAGTAAAAGGCAGCCACTCCTGTTATTGTTATGACCATAATGTTGCCTATATTATGTCATTCGCTGGCCCATAAACCATTAGGCTCCTTATTGTACCAGAACAGTACCTAGCATGTAATGAACACAATGTGAGTGTTAATTATTAGAATCACTGGCAGGGTACAGGGCCATGAAGAACAAAGACTTTCTCAGCCGTAAGTGCAGCGAGAAATGACCAATTTGTGTACAGTGAGTTTTTAATAAACAATCTTGTGGCATATTCTAGGAACTTTCCTTAAAAGATGGCTATTATGCATCCCTTTGCCCTTCTTCATCCTTTCCTGTTTTTCCCACCTAATGGACCAAGACGTCTCCTTGCACCAGGAAAACAAATGCCAGCCCCTTTGGGGAGGGTATAGAGAGCTCAGCTAAAAAGAGTTTGGGCCCCTGACCATACCAGCCTTTGCTCTTTCAGGGTTTCATTGCTACTCGGCCAGAGTCCTAATCCTAACTGATATATCTCCTGGTTTCATCAGATTCCTGAGGTGGCAAAACATGAAAGGAACAAGAGAATAGGGAATTCATCCTTCCTACGGGGGAAGGTGGGCAGAGACAATGCCAGGCAAGTCCCAGCTCATACATTTTTGAACTTATTATCTGTATCCTCCAAAACAGAGATGCTTAAACCTTGATCTGAATCCATGTGTATTTGGTTTGGGAAACCCATCAGAAACCATTGGAGGAGGACTTCCCAGGTGGCCCAGTGGTTAAGAATCTGCCTGCCAATGCAGGGGACACGGGTTTGATCCCTGGTCTGGGAAGATCCCACATGCCGTGGAGCAACTAAGCCCATGTGCCACAACTACTGAGCCTGTGCTCTAGAGCCCGCGAGCCACAACTACTGAGCCCACGTGCTGCAACTACTGAAGCCCACACGCCTAGAGCCTGTGCTCTGCAACAAGAGAAGCCACCGCAATGAGAAGCCCGCGCACCGCAACGAAGAGTAGCCCCGGCTCGCCGCAACTAGAGAAAGCCTGCACGCAGAAACAAAGACCCAACACAGCCAAAAATAAATAAATAAGTAAATAAATTTAAAAACATTAAAAAAAAAAAAAAAGAAACCATTGGAGGATCACACCCTTCTTCCATTCTCATCAGTGGGCATTTTCAGCTTCCTCAGGTTGGCACCAGCTGACAAGAAGTGTGCAATCTCTAGTGAAAGAAACATAAAGATTTATCCCCGCCAACTTTGCATCCCCAGAGGGTAGCTACAGACACGATGTGTAAGACCAAAAAAGAAGGGGCCTGCTGTCAGGGTTATAGTAGGTATTGATACTCGAATACTTGTGGGCAGTCTGCCCAGCTACGAACCTCTTACCACACTAGTTGCAGGCTCTGATACACTACTCTAGCTATTATGATCAGATCATGCTAAAATTAGAAAGCTCCTTAGGAAAAACTGTTCTTCCAGGAATTCTGTTTACCCTTGACAAGCTGATTTTATTAAGGTAATCCCTTTCAGTTAAGGGCTGTGTGTTCTATTGATTCCTCTAACATGCTTAGCACACACTGTGCCCATGGTAAGTGTTGAGTAAACTGTTTAATTAAGCAAGTGAATAGACAGCATGATGAAACTTTTCCTTTATGAGATTTTTGAGATAAAGAAATCCTACCAAAATATAACAGAAATTGCACTTTACCTTGACTTACTGCCTTAACATTTCAAATAACAGTGTATAAAATTCACTGTTAGAGACCACTAGTTACGATTGCCATGGTAATGGGCTCTGTGCCTATGAGCAGAAAAAAATAATTCTTTTTGGGCAGGATACTTATGAGTGTGTCTGGCTATGTGGCAAGATATTTTCCTTTGGTTTTTCTTGAGAGTAATGTATGTATTTAAGCAGATGATCCTTTATACATGTAAATTCTCCCTAGGAAGAGAGAAAATAAATAAGTTCTTTATACTGAAAACTTCTAGGATGATTATAATATGGATTTAATTCTCACTTATAAAGGGTTTAATTTCAAATAAAAATTAGAGCAAGAAATACATATTTCACTGTGAGGAGGTGAGTAATTTTCACTGTATGAAATGTACATCTTATACAGACAAATGCCTTTAACAAGAATTGCTATATCTAATATTTTAAAGGGCCAGAGGTGGTCAGAGAAGGATCCAAGAGTAGCACTTTGAAATTAAGAGATTAAAAAGCAACATTCAAGGGACTTCCCTGGCGGTCCAGTGGGTAAGATTCCTCGCTTCCACTGCAGGGGCCGCGGGATCGATCCCTGATCGGGGAACTAAGATCCCACAAACTGCGCAGCCAAAAAAAAAAAAAAACCAAAAGCAACAATTGAGACACGTATCCTCCTAAGTGAATTTGCATTAATGGACAACAACAAATCTCTATTTTGAACAGGAGCATTAGCATGAAGAAGTATGTGCTTGAAAAATATTTCTATTAATCATGCGGTGACGTACTGAGCTGAACTAGAGGATCAAAGATCATTATGATAATCCTGGTGTGCTAAAATAACAGACATTGAGAAGAAAAAATGGACAAAATTTGGCAACAGATACTATCTTGAGAAAAATATCCAGTGAGTAGTGAGAAAAAGCACGGAGAGGGAAGGGTAGCATTGTAGGTGCTTTTGTTCTAATAGCTGCTCTTTCACCCTATATCTTTAAAGCAAAGGAGGCAAAGGAGGTGGGGGGTGAACTCAGAGCGCAGCTTCAAAGTTGAGTGTTCCTTCCTCTTTTCCCCTTTTTAACGTGTTACTAATAAATATGTCTATTTCTGGTTGCTGATGACACAAAATTCACCTCTGTTTTCCTTAGAAGCACTATTCCTTGTAGTGAGCTAAAAGAAGATTCAGGGACTTGAAGAGGATAAACCTGTACGCCTAAGAGCTTTCATTGATTTTATTGCTTTGTTTCCAACACATTTCCATGTACATTATGCCACTTACTTTGCCAAATAAATCCATAAGGCAGGAATTATTAGCCTGATTTTGCAGGTGAGAAAAGGCTCAAACATGTTCAAGATCAAAGCCGCAATGTCCATCATGCTGTAGCTGAATGGATTAGGCTTTCATTGTTGATTCAGTGTTGCTTTAAGTTTTCAATTCACATATAAGATAAGTCATGTTATAAACTGTTATGGTATATTGGTTGAATGAATCTCAACATATTTACTGTTAGAAATAATAAATGGCATTAGATTGCCAGACCCGCTCAGATCAAGTCTACTTAACTCATAATAGAGCTGAATTATATTATAGCTCTAATAACAATATGGACAGTGCCAAGAGGTATTACATTGCTGAACCTCACTACTGAAACATAATAATGAAGAGTTCACCCCATTTTTTCATATGAATCCATTTCTAGAAAAAGACATGGATTATTTTTCTCCATTCCTATCCAGGCATCTTCTGAAGGGACTTGGTTAACTCTTAGTTATTCTTAAACCTCGGGTCTTCCTGTATTTAGCAATAAAAATTACTACTAATTAAAGATATGCTGGGGCTTCCCTGGTGGCGCAGTGGTTGAGAATCTGCCTGCCAATTCAGGGGACACGGGTTCGAGCCCTGGTCTGGGAAGATCCCACATGCCGCGGAGCAACTAGGCCCGTGAGCCACAATTACTGAGCCTGCGCGTCTGGAGCCTGTGCTCCGCAACAAGAGAGGCCGCGATAGTGAGATGCCTGCGCACCGCGATGAAGAGTGGCCCCCCGCCCGCCGCAACTCGAGAAAGCCCTCGCACAGAAACGAAGACCCAACACAGCCAAAAATAAATAAATAAATTTATTAAAAAAAAAAAGATATGCTATAGAAATAATGATGAAACATATTTATTTAAATGCTTCACAGAATGTTAATTTTCTTTTAATAGAAAAGAAATTAAAAAGCTGCTTCAGGGTTTTTGGTTTCTCTATTAAGCAATTGATCCTAACTATTAAATGGTGATTATGGATATTAAGAAATAAATTATGGTTTTCCATAATATTAAAATGTACTATTTTGAAAGCAAGCAAAATTCTCTAGAAGAGAAAGATCAATAAATCAATCCATTAAAATTATCACCAGATAATCCTTTGCTTTCAAATGTATCCATTCAAAACTGTCACTCTATAAGCTACAAGGCTTTGTTTTGCTTGATCAAGAAATGAATGTGACTTTATGATCCGTATTCAACCGTGAACAGCTGCTCATCAATAAAAAGCCATTAATGTCCAAGTCAGAACAGCAGGTCTAAGATTGTGCTTAAGGAAAAAACCATCCCTTTAGTGAAAAGCCAGGGAACTGAGTTGGGGAAGATCTGGTAGCCCTGGGCTGTGTTTGCAAGGTCTGCCCTACCTCCCAGGCAGGGATGGGAGGTCAGTTGATAAGACACTACTCAGAGCCAGCTGGAGAATTCAGAACAAGGAAGCCTATCCAGGCTTTGAACTGGGAGAGTAAGTGGTGTGTTGGAAGCTGATAGAATGAAAAAAATTAAGCTGGTGATTGGGGATTGGGCAGGCAAATCAGAAGACTTAAAGTGGGCAGAATGGTCCTGACACAGAGCAGGTATAATTAACTGTACCCCATGAAAAAGAGGCAATCCAAAAAGAAATATTTCATATATCAGGTTCTATCCCTTATGCTCCTCCCGCTTGACATTTGGTGGTCCTCCTCCCCACTCCACCCAAGCCTTGGGCAGAGAACAGGACTTCAAATTGCACACTGCCAAGAGTGGTCCCCAAGCAAGACCCCAAATTATTGGCACTTATGATCCCCAATTATGGGATTACTACTCAACAACTAAAGATGATTTTTAAATATTCTTTTATAGGTATTTTTAAAGTAAATTTTAAGTTTGCAGTCTTTAGCAAGCTTTCTGTTTGTTTTGTTGTTGTGCTGGAAAACAAGTATTCACTATTTGTTTCTAGAAATATATGTACCTTTTGTTTTGTTTCATTTGCAAATGGAAAATTTTATAAAGAAAACTGAGGAATAATAAAAAAAAAAGGAAGAAAAAACCATAGGGGTATAATAAATAACTTGAAGCAAAGATACTCATCACTAAGGAAAAGCATTTTGAAAACATGTTCATATCAAGATGTAAACTAGCCTGGATTTTTGATTTTGGGAATCAAAAAAAAATTCTAGAAATTTTGAATTATTGGAATTTAGGCATTTGAAGAGTTTAAGGGCTAGAACAGGTGTTTAAGGGACTGTGGAGAGTCAAGTGGACTTAGGGAGCTGTAGTTACTGGGAATGATTTAGTAGTAATATAGTACTAGTAGCAGGCAGTAACAGCTCTTATTTAAGAATGCTTTCTATGCACCAGGCTCTGCCCTAAGAGCTTTGTAAGCATTGGCCATGAAGTAGGCACTATTATGGCCATTTTACTGATGAGGAAACTGAAGTTTAGGGATATAATAACTTATCCAAGGTTACACAGAATAATTCCAGAGCAAAGTAATAAACATTCTTTTTCTTCCCCTCCTGAGGATAAACAAGTTAAATTATTAATAGAAATGTGGTATAGACTGGGGTGGGGTGGAGGGGGTGGAGGTACTGGAAAGTTAAGTGGGTAGGTAAGTGCTGGTCAGGGTGACAGAACAAAGGTAGTTGTAGCCAAAAAAGAGGTAAAAAAAAAAAAAAGGCTGGTTGAGGAACAATTTGCATGAACAGCTTTCAGTCTTTGACTATATAAACTTCTAACCTCCCTCACCAGTCACTTTACAACAGTGGAGCAGATACTTTTCTGAGGGCCCCTTACCCACAATAGCAAAGGGTCCTAGCCTTTTAATGGCATACAGGATGAAAAGAAACAAAAAACAATCAGGCTTCAAAGAGAGAACCATAGAAAAAGAACACCTTAATTTGGAAGAGTGGCTAGCTCGGTAAGCAAGCCAGGAACAAATGCAGGGACATGGTGAAGTGCCACTTTTTAACTTCCAGTTATAGGAAATTCAATCAAAAATTACGAGCAGGAGCCTAAATTCTGAATTAAACTCAGCGCTTCGCACCCCTATAGTTGTGGAATGATTGAGATCTGGCCAGATCCATCATCTTGAGACAGCTACGACTCCCTCATTTTTTGCAATCTAAACACGTATTTCTCTTGGTCTCATCTGGTATGGGGATTCTGTGGGTTTAAGGAAAGGGGGCATGGTTGGAGCGGAGGCACTGTGTGTAGAAACTAGAGCAACACGGGACGAGCCCAGGCACTCCGAAAAATATCAGCCTGTATAGCCAGCAACGTTCACAAAAATCCTACTCCTGACCAAGCCCCGGTAGCTGCCACGCCGGCCTCCGCCGCTCACCCCGCCCCCCAACGCTCATTGGCTCTCAGCCCCGACGCCGGACCCGCAGCCTCTCGCCTATTGGGCCAGACAGGACTTGGGGCGGGGTGCGGAAACAAGAGTTTGGGACTACTGAGAGCCGCCTTCGAGGGCTAAGGAGAGGCAGGAGGTGGGACTGGGGGAGGGTTTCCCGACGAGGGGGCGAATATGGCAGCTGCGCGGCGGCAGCGGCGGCTGAGACGGAGCGCGCGCCCGGCTTTGAATGAGCGGGGCTGGGACTGAACCGGCGGAGCTCAAGCTCGAGGAAGCGACCGGCAGCGCGCGTGCGCGCGCCTTGTGTATGCGCGCGCAGCCCGCGGTAGCTCGGAGCCTCCGCCGGGTGGGGAGGGGGAGGGGCAGGTGAGTGTGTGCGGTTCGCGCGCCCTCGAGGGGCTTCCCTCCCCCACCCCCATCCCGATCCGGACCCGGGTCTTGGCGGGGGGGGTGTCCTCTGCCCTTCCCCAGTTAGCCCTCGTCTCTGCCCCGCACTTCCCGCCCTCCCACCTTCCTTTTCGCCCCTCCACCCGGTTTCCCCCCACCGAGGCCGACTGCCACTCTACGGTACTGTTTCCGGGTCAGGGTGACCTCTGGGGTGAGGGAACCGCGACCCGGAGCGGGCCCCGGGCATGCAGCCCTCACCATGCGGGCTCACGCGTGGGAGACCGTGCTGCGGGGCTCCAACCGGAATTCCCGAGTCCCCAGATCCGCCCCCCACAGGGAAATTTGCTCGTTCTTCCTGCCCTTCCTCTACAGGCCTTGCTCCTTCCCAAGCAGATTTTTCTAAAATCCAAATCCCAGTGCACTCGGCACCCACTTGGAGCAATTGAGAGCGTTTTCACCAAACGCCGTACATATGGCGTCGGATTGTGCAACCTGAAAACGCTCCTGTTGTTTTTCGCATCTGTACAGTGGGTATGATTTTTTTTTTATCAATTTCAAGTGAAATTGAAATTAACTGAAGTTAAAACATTTTAGTTATGAAACTCGTTCCTTTTGAGCCTTTCAGGAGACTTTACTTTGCCTTTGTAAGAGCCTCAGTGGTATTTGAGGGCCTGACTTTGAGTTGCCTTAGATGGTCCAGTGTTCCCCCACTCTCACGTTCTACTTCTAGTTCCCCTTCTCTTACCGCTACCGAACTTTGGTTTTTCAAATTTAAGTGAGGTCAGGTGGTTTTATTTTTGGAGCCTTGTGATATACCTTAACCTACTTCAGAGATATACAGACTTAATTTGAGGATAATCTGTACTGTACTAGATTATATGGTGTTTCAAATTTTGGTATTAAAAAAATTCAAAAATATAGTTTTAGAAATACAGCAATTAGTGACTTGTTTAGTGTGTACCAACATAGATTTTGGCTTGGCTTATTTAACAATTTGTGATATAGTGACTCTACTGAAAAGATCTCGCCAGCAGTTTACATGGAATTACAGGGAGGAAGGATACATTTAATCTTTCAGTTTCTAATGCAGCATTCTTTTTTAAAATTGTAGGTGAATCTTTTTCACTTGACACAGCCAAGCTGTCATTCCTGTTGATTTCCTAGAGATGTCATTTGTCCAAAAGCGCTGAGGGTAGGTTGCTTTATGGTTCTGAACCTTATTTCGGCTACATCTCAAGTTTTTGTATTTTTGTAGTAATTTTTAAGGAAACTTTAATTTTAAAGTTAGATTATATTAGCATTTCTCAGTTCTAGAAAGTATTTCGACAGAGTAAAAATGCAAGTAGCTTAAGATGTGTACTTCGCAGACTGGTGATCTAGAGAGCGTTTCAAAAATCAACTGAGGCAATGAGTGTAAAATTTAAGAAGAGGTTTCTTAAATGGGATGTGGTGTGGGAAGAGCCTGGGCTTTGGGGTCAGTCTCTTTAACTTCTGGGTGAGTGAATGTGAACTTCACTAGCAGTTGAGCCTCATCTGTTAAATGGGAATAGTGAAACTCACCTCCTTTGTTTGTCTTTAGGATTCCAGTGAGGCCATAGAAGGTATATTGTCTAGAACTATATTGAGTGCTCAAGGAATGATAATTTCCCTTCGTTCAACAAATATTTGAGTACCTACAATGTGCTTAGCGTTGGCTAAGACCTAGAAATACCAACTGAGCAAGACTGATGGGGCCCTGCCTCCCTAGTCCGTTGCACGTTGCATTGTCACTAGCTTGTGACAGTTGAGCAGCGTACACAGGGTTTCTGTGTACTGGGGTCAGTAGTGTTTCCCATCACCTGGGGTAGTATCTGTTACATAGTAGGTGCTAAATATACGTGTGTGTGATACACGCACACACACACACACACACTGAAATGGATTGGAACATTAAGTAAATATGGGTCCCAAAGAACTGATTCCTGCCTTCAAACCAGTGTAATTGATAAAATCAAAAGTGTTGCTTGATGGTTAACATGATTGCATTTTCCCCCATTTCAGGTGCAATTGGTTGGAAAATTTATCTCGGAAATTATAATACCATCACTGAATTACTAAGAATGTTTATTATTAGTGAGGTATTCTTGGCTTTTGAATTAAATAGACCTAGATTTGAATCTAGATCATTGCATGTGGGAACATGGAAACATGAGCTTACTCTCTGCTTCAATTCTATGAAAAGAGAACAATAATATCTATCTCATAAGATGGTTTTATGGTGAGATAATACTTAAGTAGTGCTTGGCACATAGTAGCTAGTCAGTGAATATTAGTTTTTCTCTTTTACTAATCACAAAAGCAACTTTTCCACAGAATGAGGATACTCTTAATTGCTAGGGAGAGAATTCTATTCTGGTGTCAATAATAGTCCCACTTTCTGATTTGCTGTTGGAACAAAACTTTAAATTTTATTTTTAGCTACCATTAAAGTCATTCAAGTTGACAAATACTTATTGAACAATGACACATAGCAGTATTTGTGGCAGGGCGATGACCATTGTTACCAAGCCTTTATATGAAACTTATTCTCAACTCTTCATTCATGTAAATCCTGAGACCTACTCTTTTCCCCAGTCCTTAAATATTAAATGTCTTCTCCCTTCAAAACATCCTGATAGAGTATCTCCTCAACTCTTTCCCCTTTTCTCCCTAGTGCCACATGCTCTACGGTCTCTTTTCTAGCTCTCTTTTTTTGTTTATAATTTTTCTGAAAATTTAGGCTAAATCTTCATTTAGGGAAGTTTGCTTTCTTTTGGTTGAGAGTTTTATTCTTGACAAATTTGCTTTAAAATGAAGCTTTTATTCGTCATCTTAATTGTTCAGATCATTCTGCTCATAATGAAGCAATCAAACCTTTCTTTCACGTCTTATTTTGCAAATAGTAACTGGAGGTAACAGATGAATAAGATCCTCATGGGAAGGATTGTACAGGATGAATACAGTATATAGAAATAACTATGGTACAAAATAGAAAATACAGGTGCAGTAAGAGAAATACTGCAATTAAAAAGACTTTGCATTAGTTCAGCAAGAAGTAATAAAGGCTTATGCTAGGGAGATTGCAGTGGAAATAGGGAAGAATACGGGTAGTATTAGGAAATGGAATTAGGTCTTTTTGGCAGTTTGCATGTAAGGGGATAAGAGAAAGGAGTCAAAGGTGTTGCATTTTTTGAATCCTGTTAAATTACTGTTTGGGGATGTTTTTGACAGAAGTATTTTAGTTACTTGAACAGTGAAATTCTTAATATTTTCTTCATTCAGTTTCTTTTAGAGTCACATTCTTTTCATCCTCTCAGTAGGCCAACTCCAGGCATAGGCATTAAGAAAATCATTCAGCGCATATGGCGATACAACCTGCACATGTGCAAAATGCATGAGCATTGCTAAGGGAGCATTTTGGAACTCTTCTTACTGAAAAGAGTCTACTTGCCCTTTACACCCTTCTAACCCTAGAAGTAGAAAGTGTTTTGCCTTTCTTTAGAAGGGATTGGCAATAGTGGCTCAACAGAGCAGTTTAGGATCAGGTACTGCAAGAGTTAACTGCATTTTCCTTGCTTTCTGATTTTGTTTCACTTTTATTATTTTTGTTTTGCTTTGTTTTGAACTTTCATATTAAGGTATAGTACACAAGCAGTGTATACAGTAAAATAAACTGGTGTTGCCACCACTCAAATTGAGATATAGACCTTAGTTCCCTCATGCTTCTGTACCATCCCCCCAATCAGAGGTGAACACCATCTTTTATTATGTAATTTTTAACCAGTCAGTGTAATATCTTACTAGTTGAGAAAATTATTACATGCTCTTTTCAAGACTTTAGGAGGTTATTGCTCATATCTAGTAATTGAAAACAAAGCAGTGCTCTCTCCTTTAATCCACATGAAATACTTTTTAAAATAGCATATTAGTACAGTGATGGTATATTTATCCAGGGAGATTTAAATATTTATATTTTAAATTTCATTGCTTATACCCATATAAGATAATTTTAAAATAAAAGCATCTCAGTTTTGCGTAGATGGAACATACAGCTATCCTTTTCATTTGGCTCCATGATCATTATTACTTAAGTTACATTTTATTCCCTTTTAAGTAAATATGTAGAGAACTGAAGTCCAAATATACTGTTTACTGTTTATTACTGTTTTTTTATTTTGGAAAAAAATATTAAATTATGTTTTTTTTTTGTTTTATGGAATCACTCTACTCCTAATATTGGTGTTAACCGACTGTAATGATTGCTTGGAAACTTTTTACTGATGGACTAGGAGTAGGATAAGTTTTAGTTGCGACTTTGTTATTAGTTTGTGCCTCACCTTGAACAGAAAAGTTAACTTCAGTGTATCTTAAGTTTGCTGGTTGAGAAAGCTAAGAAGTTGGATGATACATTGATATATTCAAATTACCCCAACATAAGAATCATGATTCTAAATGCTGACTCAGTAATTTTCCTCCTTTGACAGATGAAAGGCAAGGAAAAGCTAAAACATAAAAATTCCATTGTCAGAAACATCATTCCTCTGTGTGTGTGTGTGTGTGTGTGTGTGTGTACGTGTACATACCTGTAATTTCTTGTGACTTGATTTAACACGTGATCTACTCTACCTCTATACTGGAAAAATAACCATCTCTCATGAATTAACAAATTTTAGTTTCCTTTTACCTCTTGTGTATTTATTTTGAGTCTCTGAATGAGGAAACTTATGGTTACTTAATATATTTAACTCTAACTTATGCCAAAACTCATTTTAAGAAATATTTAAATTAGTGATTGTTAGGATAATATATGTAGTACATATATGGTATAGGTGACTAAAATGTGTAAAGAAATATTTGGAAATAATGACCATGTTTAAAAGGCTAGCAAAATAATACCTGTTTTGCCATTTTTGAGAATTTTTTTTATCCTGTGGTTGCCACGGCTTTAACTAGTTCCCAGTTCCTTAGCATTTCTTTTATATAAATCATATCTTTTGATTTAATCATAGGGAGGCAGTATGAGTGTGATCTTTTAGGACTCAATCATTAGACGACCTGGGTTCAGATTCCACTTTTGTAACTTAACGGCTCTGTGTCTTCGGGCAGCTTACTTAACCACTCTGTGCCTTGGTTTCCCTATCTAAAATAGGAATAAAATAGTACTTACCTCCAGTCCTTCATAGGGTTGTTCTGAGCATTAAACGAGTTCTTACATGTAAAGCACTAAGAAAGCTTGTATTAGAGTAAGAGTTAGCTATTATGGTATGTTGAAATGCTGCTGTGAAATCAGAGTTCCATTCCTAGAGAAATTCTGTAATATGTTTCTTGTCACTAACTGACTTAGTTTCCTACTGAAAATTGGCTCTCCATAGTTACAGATAATCAATATAAAATAATGGTATAAATGACTTCTTTTAAGATTCTAATCAGAATCTGAAAACTCGTGACGTAATACTTTTTTTTAATGTCTTATTAGATCGTTTTTACTAGATTTTTGAGCTACAGTTGACACAAAATGACCTGCACATTTTTTAAATGTAAAATTTTATCAGTTTTGATTAATATATACACTCCTGTGAAACCGTAACCACAATCAAAATAGTAAGTATATCCAGTACCTCCAAAAGTGTTTACTCATGCTCCTTTGTACTCCATCCCTCCCACCCCTTCCTGCCCCATCTCAAGGCACCACTGATCTATTTTCTGTCACTAGAGATTTGTTTGTATTTTCTAGAGTTGTTTTTTTTTTAATAAATGGGATCATATAGTATATATTCTTTTTTTGTCTGGCTTCTTTCATTCAGCATAATTATTTTGAGATATATCCATGCTATTGCTTGCAATAGTAGTTCATTCTTTTTTATTGTTGAGTAGTGTTCTATTATATGTTTATACCACAATTTGTTTATCCATTCACCTGTTGATGTACATTTGGGTTGTTTCCAGTTTGGAGCTATTAAAAATAAAGCTGCTATTCAAAAATAACACGTTTTTGAATGGGTGTATGGTTTCATTTATCTTGGGTAAATTCCTAAGAGTAGAATGGTTGGGTCGTATGCTACATGTTGGTTTAACTTTGTAAGAAACTGCCAACTGTTTTCCAAAATGGCTGTATCATTTTACCTTCCCACTACCAGTGTATGAGAGTTACGGTTGCTTCTCGTCTGTGGCAGTACTTGGTAGTTTTAATTTGAGCCATTTAACGTGTGTGTAATGGTTTTTAAGTGTTTTTGTTTTTTTAACATCTTTATTGGAGTATAATTGTTTTACAGTGTTGTGTTAGTTTCTGCTGTATAACAAAGTGAAAAAAAATGGAATGCTTCACGAACTTGCGTGTCATCCTTGTGCAGGGACCATGCTAATCTTCTCTGTATCGTTCCAATTTTAGTATATGTGCTGCCAAAGCGAGCACTAAGTGTTGTTTTAATTTACATTTCTCTGATGATTAATGATGTTGACCATTATTTCAATGCACTTATTTACCATTGTATATCTTCTTTGGTGAAGTGTCTATTCACACCTTTTGCCCATTTTTTAAAAATTAAGTTGTTTTCTTACTGAGTTTTGAGAGGTTCTTATGTATTCCAGATACAGGTTCTTTATCAGATATATGCTTTGCAAAGATTTTCTTCCAGTCTGTGGCTTGTCTATTTATTCCCTTAACAGTGTTTTTGAATTGTAGAAGTTTTAAATTTTGATGAAGCCCTGTTTATCCATTTCTTTTTATGGATTGTGCTTTTGGTGTCATATCTAAAAAAATCTTTGCCTAACCCAGGTCACAAAGATTTTGTCCAATTTTATTTTTCTAGAAGTTTTGTAGTTTTAGTTTTTGTTTTTGTTTTTGTTTTTTTTGTCTGTGTTGGGTCTTCATTGCTGCTGTGGCTTTCTCTAAGTGCAGCAAGCGAGGGCTACTCTTCCTTGCGGTGCTCAAGCTTCTCATTGTGGTGGCTTCTCTTGTTGCAGAGCACAAGCTCTAGATGCGTGGGCTTCAGTAGTTGTGGCATACGGGCTCTGTAGTTGTGGCTTGTGGGCTCTAGAGCACAGTCTCAGTAGTTGTGGTGCATGGGCTTAAGTTGCTCTGCAGCATGTGGGAGCTTCCCGGACCAGGGCTCGAACCCACGTCCCCTTCACTGGCAGGCAGATTCTTAACCACTGCGCCACCAGGGAAGTCCTAGTTTTAGGTTTTATATTTACGTTTGTGGTCCATTTTGAGTACTTTTTGTAAATGGTGTGAAATATGGATTGCAGTTTTTTGGGTTTTGGTGGCTTTTTTTTGGCATATGGGTATCCAGTTTTTCCAGCACTATTAGTCAGAAAGACTGTCCCTTCTCCACTGAATGGCCTTCACATGTTCATAAATTTCAGTTGTTCACATTTTGTGGGTCTATTTCTGTACCATCCATTCTGTTCCATTGATCTATTTATCAGTCTTGACTCCAGTACTACATCATTTTGATTACTGTAGCTTTATAATGAATCTTGAAATCAGGTAGTATTAGCCCTTCTGCTTTGATTGTTTTCAACATTGTTTTGACCATTATAGGTCCTTTACGTTTCTATATGAATTTAAGAATTAGCTTATCAAATTTTAGAGAAGAAAGCTTGCTGAGATTTTGATTGGGATTTCACTGAATCTGTAGTTCAATTTAGGGAGATTTGATATCTTAACAGTATCAAGTCTTTGAGCCATGAAAGATCTTTAAGTTAATAAGGGTCTTTTAATTTCTCTCAGCAATATTTTATAGTTTCCAATACATAAGTCTTTCATTAGATTTGTCCCTAAGTACTTTATATTTTCTGTACTCTTATAATTTTTAAAAATTTTAGTTTGTGATCATTTGTTGCTAACATATAAAAATACAGTTGATTATAGATTCCATTGAATTTTCTACATAGACTATAGATACAGTTTTACTTCTTCCTTTCCAATCTGAATGCCTTTTATTTCCTTTTCTTCCTTGATTGCACTGGCCAGAACCTCTGCTACGGTTTTGAGCAGAAGTGACAAAAGCAGATGTGCTTATGTTGTTCATAATCTTAGGTGGGAAGTGTCCAGTTTTTCACCATTAAGTCTCATGTTACTATGGGTTTTTCACAGATGTCCTTGGTCAGGTTGAGAAAGTTCCCTTCTATTTCTAGTTGGTTGTTTTTAAGGAGTTTTGTGTCTGTTCATAAGATACTTGGTCTCTAGTTTTCTTTTCTGATAATGTCTTTAGTTTAGATTAGTATCAGTGTAATGGTAGCCTCATAGAGTGAGTTGATAAAAAATCCGTCTCCTTCAGTTTTCTGGCAGTGTGTGTAGAATTGGTATTACTTCTTAAGTATTTGATAGAATTCACTCATGAAGCCATCTGGGCTTGGGGGATTTTTAACTACAAATTCAGTTTCTTTAATAAATACAGAGATTTTCAGGTTATCTATTTTTTCTTGCTGTGCTTTCATAACTTGTTTCTTTCAAGGAACTTGTCCATTTCATCTTGTCAAATATAGGCATAAAGTTATAATACTTTCTCAATATCCTCTTCATATTTACAGACTCTCTAGTAATGTCACCTCTCTTTTATGATATTGGCATAATTTGTTATTAGGGACATGTGTTTTGGGTTCTTAAGTACTTTTGATTAACTGACCCCTTTATCATTATGAAATGAACATTTTTATGCCTGCTAATATTATTTTCCCTAAAAATCTGCTCTCTGACATTGAAATAGTCAATTTAACTTTCTTTCGATTAGTGTTAGAATGGTATATTTTTCCCTCATCCTTTTGCTTTTAACCTATTTGTGTTTTTATACTTAAAGTACATTTTTTGTAGGCAGCATGTAATGATATAATTCCTTTTTTTATCCTATCTAACAATCTCTGGCTTTAAATTTGCATTTAATGAGATTATTGCTCCAGTTGGGTTTAATTCTGTCCTCTTGCTATTTGTTGTCCTCTCTAATATTTGTTCCCCTTTACCTTGTTTTCTGCTACTTTTTCTATTGAGTATTTTCTGTCTTCTCTGTTGGCTTATTAGCTATAACTGGACTTTACCCCTCAGAGAATATGATTTAATTGATTTACTAGGGGTGGGCCCAGTTATCATTTCTTTAAGTATGTGTGAACTACTGGACTAGATGATCTCTATAGTTCACTTCCAGTTTATTAGCTATGTGCCCATAAGTTATTTGACCTCTCTTAATTTCCTCATCTACAAAATGGGTATGATAAAATGTATCTGTCTAGAAGTTAAAAGTTTTAAATATTTTGAATAGTATTAATATGTTCATATGATTCAAATTTCAAAAGGTACAGAAGACTCAGTATATACTGTTTTATACTTTTTTGATTTTTTCATTTTTTAATAGAAAACAAATTATAAATAAATTGTAAATAGATAATTTAAGTACAATTTAAAAGACCATTCTGAGAATAGTTTGAAAAGGTTTTTTTTCCTCCCAACTATTCAAAACTTTCTTGTCAATATGATTTACATTTTAATTTTTAAATTTACTGTGTTATATTTGTACTTTCTAAAGGAAAGTAAAAAATATGTCTGATTTTTACAGTTCATAGTAGGACTTTTCAGGTTGACTTCAGAACACTAGTATAGCTTATGAAATCACCTTAATGCATTTATTTTTGTGCTTTTTTCCACAGGTTTTGATTCCCACCATGGCTATCACACAGTTTCGGTTATTTAAAGTTTGTACCTGCCTAGCAACAGTATTCTCATTCCTAAAGAGATTAATATGCAGGTAAAGAAATTTTATGTTCAAATTGACCTGGTTATCTTCTTGCTGATTTTAGATACAGTCATAACTACAAAAAGGCAGGACATATTATATTTAAGCTAAATATCTTGATTACAATATTCATTTATTAATCTCTAGTATTTTTTATATTTTTTTCAGATTTTTATATATTTTTTCAGATCTAGAAAGTAGAGGTTCAGTTCTTTTCTTTCAAATTCTTACATCTTCCATTAAAATAACATTCTTAGTACTATAGAATTTCAGAGATAAACAAACTAACTTTCATTGTTGTAATCATCAGAAAGTTTTTATGTACATAATTGTTTTATTATCAGGATGTTTTAAGATGGTTAGGTGGAATTAGGCATAGGTATTTCTTTTTTTTTTCTTTTTTTTCTTTTTATTTATTTTTGACTGCATTGGGTCTTTGTTGCTGTGTGCGGGCTTTCTCCAGTTGTGGCGAGCGGGGACCACCCTTCTTTGTGGTGTGCGGGCCTCTCATTGTGGTGGCCTCTCCCGTTGCAGAGCAAGGGCTCTAGGCGCGCGGGCTTCAGTAGTTATGGCTTGCAGGCTCTAGAGTGTAGGCTCAGTAGTTGTGGCGCACGGGCTTAGTTGCTCTGCGGCATGTGGGATCCTCCGGAACCAGGGCTCACACCCCTGTCCCCTGCATTGGCAGGCAGATTCTTAACCACTGTGCCACCAGGGAAGCCCCCATAGGTATTTCTTTACATACTACATTATGAGTGTTATTTTTATGTTAAAAAAAAAAAAAAACTTTAACAGAGAAACCCCAAACAGAATAGATTTTTTTTTTTTTGTCTCTTAAATAATATTCCAGAATGTACAGGTAGTCCAGGGTAGATAAGTCCTTCTGCTTCAGTAAGTCATTCAGAGACTCAGATTCTTTCTATTTTATCATACTACCAGACCCTAGAGCTGTAGTTCCTAAACCATATGCCAAGGTACTTCAGGGCTTGCATTACACTCACGGGGTACTGTAGGATACTTTAAATTTTCCAACAAAACACAATAAATGTGATAGTGTCTATTAAACGCTAAACAAACTGTTGGCTCAGGGTAGTTCACATTTGCAACATTAGATCCTGCAGTATGTTTTGATGATGTTCTTGAATATTTGAGATAAGTTTTTGTTTACTTGTATTTTGGGTGACCTATCTTTGCAAAGCTAGGTTGTAATTAAAAGCAAGTACTAAACCAAAATTAATATGGAACAGAAAATAGGGTGAGTCCAAGGCTTGAGAAGCTGTGCAGTATCCAACAGGCACACACATTCCATTAATAAGTAATTGTGGTTATTAAAGAGTGAAATCAACATATTATTTTTTCTTTAAATTCATATGTATTTTTTTCTAATGGCTACTAAGCAGATAGGACATACATAAGTATTGAATTGTTCAGGCCCAACTACTTAATCAGTGGAATTGTTAGGTATTTCTTTTGGCCTAGGAGTACTGTGAAAAAAGTACCCACACAGTAAGAGTAGGATAGAATAAAAGAGGAAATGGAGGGCAATCAGCTCTTTTTTTTAGTGGATATGATTTAGAAGTTACACACAATTCTGTTCACAGCCTATTATCCAGAGCTTAGCCACCTAGCTGCAAGGGAGGCTAAGAAATGTAATCTCAAGCTAAATGGCCATTTTATGACTACTAAAACTCTGAAGATTAAGTGGCATTGAATTTATTGTTAGAAGTAGCATAGCCAGAAAAAAACTAGGTTAAAGCAGGATGAGTATGGGTATTAATGCCAGGAGGCTGGAGGTTAAAAAGAAGTAGTTGTGTTAACAGTGGTGATAAATTATAGGTGTTTTTCTCTTTGCATCTGTTATTTTCTAAAACTTTTGTTGAATATAGATTTTAGTATAAGATACTGCATTTGATTTAAAAATATTAAGGACATTTCTGTTGTCACTATGAACTTCTTTTGTCAACATAAATATATTTAGGATTGATTGTATGTTCAGTTTTAAAGAAAACTGACCCTTTGTTAGAATAAGCTTTTCTTGTCGGAAAGAACCTAGATCATGTGGTCTAAAATACCAGGTTTACATCATAAATTTAGTAGTAGACTGTATTTTTTATTCATCCTTTAAACAAAGTACGATTTCTAAACTTAGCTGACTTTACCAACTAGTTCTAAGCCGATGCTTCATAGATTATTTGAAATGAAGCAAGTGACTAACCATTTATAATAGCTACCATTTTTTAATGTCTTATTAAAAAGCAGGCACAGTCTAGTGTCTAGCTACTTTAAATGTCAGTTAAATCCTCACAACAACCTTGCAAATGTAGGTTTGAATACCTGCCTTTTACAGATGAGGATACTCAGGCTGAGAGATAGGTAATTCTAACTAGATTCATAATTAATAGAAGTGACATTGAAAACCATGGTTTACACAGATTCCATAGCCCATGCTCTTAACAACTCTGTGACAATACTTACCTACTTTAATATAGTACTTTACCCACTAATCCTTAAAACTTGTTGGGTACAGTTTATAGTTCAACCCAGTGATTTTCAAACTTCTTAATAGTTTAATAGTAATCTTAATGAGAAACCAACTATGTAAAACAAAAGCCAGGCCACCCTGGTTAAAACAGCATAGGTATCCGAGAGCTTCACTTACAGAATTCACAGTACTCTTAGGAGCATGGTTTGAAATCAGTTTGTGTTTTTGTTTTTGGCTTTATAGTCCTCCTGAGTTTGACTATAATTCTGAATCCTAAGCCAAAAAGCCATTGTGTTATCCTGTCCAGTATTTTCAAAATATTTAAAAGATATTTGATATATGCCTTTTCTTTTCATATCTTAACAAACAATTGTTAATTATTAAAATAAATAATTCAAAAATTGAAAAAGACCTTCTCTTATAAGCCTTAAGTTACTGTCCGTAGTGCTTTTTACCCATGCTTGTTTTGGTAGTTTCTTGAAATAAACTATTTCATTTTTGTTTTAGATCTGGCAGAGGACGGAAATTAAGTGGAGACCAAATAACTTTGCCAACTACAGTTGATTATTCATCAGTTCCTAAGCAGGTAATTTTTTTTTTGAATGTTGAATAAGTGTTCCAGAACCATATTTTTCAAACTGGATTGCCGATCATTAGTATGTCATGAAATTAATTTGGTAGTCAGGGTCAGGATTTTTATTGTTGTTATTAAATTTTTTTATTCTAAAATTTTTATTTTGTTCTTTATTTTCTGTTTCTTTGCTGAGGTTTTCTTTTTTATTGGTCTTAAGAGTGTTTGCTATTGCTTATTAGAGCATTTTTATAATAACTATTTTAAAGTCTTAGATAATTCCAACATTTATATCATCTTGGGGTTTGTGTCTGTTGATTGACTTTTTCCATTCAAGTTGAGATTTCTTCATTGTTCATTTGCAGGTTACTTCATGGATATGTTGAATATTATGTTTGGGACTCTATCTTATTTAAATACTATAAAGAATGTTATTATTTTATCAGGCAATAAACCTGGTTAAGGTTAGATTGCAAGTTCCAAGTCTTCTTCTGTGGGCTGTAATTTTAATGTCAGTTCAATTTTTAAAGCAAAAAAATTTTCTTTTGTTTTGTTGTTTTTTTTTAATGGGTAGAACAGAATGTCTAACTCATAGAATATTTCTTTTAAACTTTTCATCTAGTTTTGGTATGTGGTATAAAATTTGTATTTTCCCATTGTTCAAAAAGTTTGAATAACCAGTGTTTTAGAAAGCTCATTTTTCTAATAAATGATGAATTTTGTGGCTGACAATGTTGATCATTTAAATTTAGACAGATGTTGAAGAGTGGACTTCCTGGGATGAAGATGCACCCACAAGTGTAAAGATTGAAGGAGGGAATGGGAATGTGGCAACACAGCAAAATGCTTTAGAACAACTGGAACCTGACTATTTTAAGGACATGACGCCAACTATAAGGAAAACCCAGAAAGTATGTTAAAAATTTGTGCTTTTTGAGATTAAACTATTAAACCGCTCTTCAGATTCCTATAATTAAAATTAGTATAATTAGTATTTGTTAGAAAGCCTATTTCTAATTAGCAATTATGTTTTCTGTCATGTTAAAGAAGCTTATATATTCAAGTGACCTGGACATAGATCTAGTAAATTGTACCCCCAGGTCTTTTAAAATTGTGTCTAAGCATTTATAGAAATCCTACTGTATGTCAGATTCTAGACTCCAGTCTCTGCTATGGAGACTAAGCTGGATAAGATACAGTTCTAACCTTAAAAGATTAGTTCACAGTTCAGTGATGTCTACAAACTGTTAAGTAGTTTCCATTGTTTATAACCATTATCAAACTGATGCAAGACTCTGAGAACGTAGTGTAATTGTTGTGGGTTTGTGTAGTCATCCACACTTTATTTTATCCCTTTTGAGTTATATAGTTATATATGGACAATCACTTAAAGATGCAGGGAATTATTAGAAAAAGAACAATGGCTGAGTATTTTCCTTTCTTTTTATCAAAATAGTACATGTACATTTGAAAGTTGTTTTTAAATTTATTTATTTATTTATTTATTTTTGGCTGCGTTGGGTCTTCATTGCTGCACGCGGGCTTTCTCTAGTTGCGGCGAGCTGGAACTACTCTTCATTGTGGTGCACGGGCTTCTCATTGCGGTGGCTTCTCTTGTTGGGTAGCACGGGCTCTAGGCGCGCGGGCTTCAGTAGTTGTGGCACATGGGCTCAGTAGTTGTGGCACACGGGCTTAGTTGCTCTGTGGCATGTGGGATCTTCCCGGACCAGGGCTCGAACCCGTGTCCCCTGCATTGGCAGGCGGATTCCTAAGCATTGTGCCACCAGGGAAGTCCCTGAAAATTGTTTTTAAATCAAAGAATATAGAAGAGCTTATAATGAAAAGCAATAGACTTCTGCCCCATCATTCTTCATACCAGTTCTACTTCCTAAAAGCAGCCACCCATAACTTTTTCTGTTTGGGCTTCTAGCATTTTTCATCATATCTGTATATAGTATTCTTATATTGCTGTGTCTTGATTTACCAATCACAGATATTGTCCACTGACTTCATACTATGGTAAACGGGGGTTTATTTCGTACCATCTTACCCCTCTTACCCCCTTTTCAAATACTGTAATGTTTTTATTCCAATCTACCTCATCAGTCATCCTGTTGTTTTCAAAAGAAAAAAATACTTAAAGTTCCATTGTTCAATCAAGCATAGAAAATATTTTTTATAAATATACTTATAAAATGAGGACATTATTTATTCCACAATTCTCTAATAGGGTTTTTCACCCTCTTCTACCTTCCAGCCAGTTTCATCTGTATATTTATTTTTAGATTTTCAAGGCTGATAACATTTACATACTGTAATCATAGTTGTTTTTGTTGAGTTGTCCAAATGCATTAAGTTGTATATTTTTCAAGGAGTTTTAAGTGAATTTCTTAGTAGATGAGTACCTTTTATTTTGAAAGTCTATTTTGCTGCTCTTAATAGGAACTCAGTATATTACAATAGTACCTTAATAAATTAGTTAGAATGAAAATGCTTTTAAGCTACAAAACTAATCCTACTGGCCTGAAAGAGCTAATGTATTCACAGATACCCACATGCTTAGAGAACTGGTTATACTTCTGGTAGGATATGATACATATTCTTGTTTAATACAGTGCCTAAAAATGCCTAATTATATTTTGGGGGGTCCAGGGAAAGTAAGGAAAGAGGAAGAGGAAAATTTATTGTTTTAGAAAAAAGTGAAATATAATTTTTCTTAGTATGCGACTGATTTGTGTGACAATTGCCTAAGAATTTTGGTGCTCTTTATAGACTTTAAAAAAATTTTTTTTTACATTGTAAATTTTAAAAGAAGAAAGGTAGAACATATTTTAAATAATTATAAAATGCTTTGGTCAGTTAATTTGTCTGTGTTTATATAGTGATGTGTAAAATGTTCCTATAATTCTCTTTTGATTAATCTTTCAGATCATTATTAAGAAGAGAGAACCATTAAATTTTGGCATCCCAGATGGTAGCACAGGTTTCTCTAGTAGACTAGCAGCTACACAAGATATGCCTTTTATTCATCAATCTGTAAGTATGCTAATGGTATCTAGGCAAGAGATTTTTTTTCATTTCTATTTTATTAAAAGAAGAAGAAAAAAATTAAAATGAATTGAACATAGTATTTGTATTTGTATGGCTTTGAAACAGGTTTAGCAGATCAAGAGAGGTTACCAATCCTATTCTTTTATGAGATTATAAATTACATCAGATATTAAGATCAGGGTCCATTGTACACATAAAAGATAGAGACAAAAATGTTATTTAAAAATATGACCTTTACATTTTTAAGTCTTTTGTCATTTACAGACAGTTCTGGGTGTACTCTGATGCTTTTGCAAAAATGTTCCTATAAAAGGGTTTCATCTTCAAGGAATTCATGGAAAAGACTCTGACAAGTACAGGTTTCTGGTAACTGACTATACTGCTGAACTGAATGAATAAGCATTTTCAGAACTCTAATGGAAAACTGATGAATTCATTAAAGTGCTAACAAAAGATCAAGATGAAAAAAAAATTAATTACATGGGACTGAATGAACTGATGAGGCTGATTATAATTTTTGTGACTTTCTGTTTGAATAAAAAAAAAAAATCCCACAAGGACTCAGAGGCAAAAAACATACAAATCAATTTTCACTGCAAAGTAAAGGAGCTGTTAACAGTGGAGGATTACTGGACTGAATGTCAATATTATGACATAGTATGAGTGTGTTTCATGTTTGGTAATTGCAATCATTGTTGCTTTTGTTGTGGTCATCCATTTACAATGCTTGGTGTCAGTTTATTTATCTCTTGTAAAAAATAAAATACGGTGTGTGTGTGTGAAAAAAAAAAATATATGACCTTTAAAGAGATTACCACTAAAATTTAACCTTAATAGCAGGTTATTTTTAAGTAAGTTATGAATTGTTTTCCTAGTAGAGTATATTTACATTTAAAGTGTGGTTTAACTTAAAATAGATTTGACTTAAATACAACACTTCTAAGGACAAAAGTAGTGAGGAAAGTATGTAACTGTGATTTTCAACCTTGGAGGCTATCAGAATCAGCTTTGAACTTTTCCTTTTTTTTTTTTTTTTGTTGATATAGAGATGTCACATTTAATTTATTTGAAACAAATTTAAGGGAAAAATCATTGTGGAAACTCTCCTATAAATGACTGAAATTCTTATATCACACTAAGTCATTTTTTTATCTAGTGTTGATATGAGAAAACTCTTTTCTCAGTAGAAGTGCTCTATTTTTTAAATTAGCTCCATAAATCTCTACATTCTTTCCAACTGATTAAGACAAGTTCACATTTGAAATATGAGGAGTCTGAAATGGAAGTTGAAGGTACTCAACAGTATATAAAGTACTTTCTAGACTAAAAGCTTTCCTTAGAACTGCGATATAAAAGGCAGTGACTAAATATATAAAATGATAGCCAGATTACCAATAAGTGTACATCTCAAACACAAATCATTGCTTTGCATTTAGGGAAGAAAAGTATTAAGTTCTTGCATCTTGCTTAATGTTCAACCTGCTTATGTAAGTAGATGTTGGCTTTTTGGTTTTTTTTTTTATTCAAACAGAAAGTCACAAAAATTAAAATCATCCTCATCAGTTCACTCAGTCCCATGTAATTAATTTTTTTTCATCTTGATCTTTTGTTAGCACTTTAATGAGTTCATCAGTTTTCCATTCGAGTTCTGAAAATGCTTATTCATTCAGTTCAGCAGTATAGTCAGTTGCCAGAAACCTGTACTTGTCAGTCTCTTCCATGAATTGCTTGAAGATGAAACCCTTTTATAGGAACATTTTTGCAAAAGCATCAGAGTACACCCAGAACTGTCTGTAAATGACAAAAGACTTAAAAATGACCACGGTTAAAGATTTGATGAAAGTTCATGATAATGCAATTCACAAGGAAATTTAGTTATTTCTGAGATACACATTTTAAAGTAATAACTAGAATTATGACTTATAACATTATACCAGAACATACAAGATTTTTAGGAATTTCATATAATGTCTGAAACATTTATATTAACATATTTCCATACAAATAACCCAAAGAAAGTTTAGTATTAGTGTTTTTTTTTTTTTTAATTACTTTATTTCATTTAGTTTTGGCTGCATTTGGTCTTTGTTGCTGCGCGCGGGTTTTCTCTAGTTGTGGCGAGCAGGGGCTACTCTTCGTTGCGGTGCGAGGGCTTCTCATTGCAGTGGCTTCTCTTCTTGTAGAGCACGGGCTCTAGGTGCGTGGGCTTCAGTAGTTGTGGCACGTGGGCTCAGTAGTTGTGGCTTGCGGGCTCTAGAGCACAGGCTCAGTAGTAGTGGCACACGGGCTTAGTTGCTCCACGGCATGTGGGATCTTCCCGGACCAGGGCTTGAACCCGTGTCCCCTGCATTGGCAGGCGGATTCTTAACCACTGCGCCACCACGGAAGTCCTAGTATTAGTTTTTGTTTTTTTGTTTTTTATAAATTTATTTATTTATTTATTTATGGCTGTGTTGGGTCTTTGTTGCTGTGTGCAGGCTTTCTCTGGTTGTGGCGAGCGGAGGCTACTCTTTGTTGCAGTGCGCAGGCTTCTCATTGCTGTGGCTTCTCTTCTTGCGGAGCACAGGCTCTAGGCGCACACGCTTCAGTAGTTGTGACACGTGGGCTCAGTAGTTGTGGCTTGTGGGCTCTAGAGCGCAGGCTCAGTAGTTGTGGCGCACGGACTTAGTTGCTCCACACCATGTGGGATCTTCCCGGACCAGGGCACGAACCTGTGTCCCCTGCATTGACAGGCAGATTCTTAGCCACTGTGCCACCAGGGAAGCCCTTTTTTTTTTTTAAATTTTTTAATTTAATTTAATTTATTTTTTTATACAGCAGGTTCTTATTAGTCATCAATTTTATACACATCAGTGTGTACATGTCAATCACAATCGCCCAATTTAGCACACCACCATCCCCACCCCGCTGTGGCTTTCCCCCCTTGGTGTCCATACGTTTGTTCTCTACATCTGTGTCTCAACTTCTGCCCTGCAAACTGGTTCATCTGTACCATTTTTCTAGGTTCCACATGCATGCATTAATGTACGATATTTGTTTTTCTCTTTCTGACTTACTTCACTCTGTGTGACAGGCTCTAGATCCATCCACGTCTCAACAAATGACTCAATTTCGTTCCTTTTTATGGCTGAGTAATATTCCATTGTATATATGTACCACTACTTCTTTATCCATTCGTCTGTTGATGGGCATTTAGGTTGCTTCCATGACCTGGCTATTGTAAATAGTACTGCAATGAACATTGGGGTGCATGTGTCTTTTTGAATTATGATTTTCTCTGGGTATATGCCCAGTAGTGGGATTGCTGGATCATATGGTAATTCTATTTTTTGTTTTTCAAGGAACCTCCATACTGTTCTCCATAGTGGCTGTATCAATTTACATTCCCACCAATAGTTCAAGAGGGTTCCCTTTTCTCCACACCCTCTCCAGCATTTGTTGTTTGTAGATTTTCTGATGATGCCCATTCTAACTGGTGTGAGGTTATACCTCATTGTAGCTTTGATTTGCATTTCTCTAATAATTAGTGACATTGAGCAGCTTTTCATGTGTTTTTTGGCCATCTGTATGTCTTCTTTGGAGAAATGTCTATCTAGGTCTTCTGCCCATTTTTGGATTGGGTTGTTTGTTTCTTTAATATTGAGCTGCATGAGCTGTTTATATATTTTGGAGATTAATCCTTTGTCTGTTGATTCGTTTGCAAATATTTTCTCCCATTCTGAGGGTTGTCTTTTCGTCTTGTTTATGGTTTCCTTTGCTGTGCAAAAGCTTTGAAGTTTCATTAGGTCCCATTTGTTTATTTTTGTTTTTCTTTCCATTACTCTAGGAGGTGGATCAAAAAAGATCTTGCTGTGATTTATGTCAAAGAGTGTTCTTCCTTTGTTTTCCTCTAAGAGTTTTATAGTGTCTGGTCTTACATTTAGGTCTCGAATCCATTTTGAGTTTATTTTTGTGTATCGTGTTAGGGAGTGTCCTAATTTCATTCTTTTACATGTAGCTGTCCAGTTTTCCCAGCACCACTTATTGAAGAGACTGCCTTTTCTCCATTGTATATCCTTGCCTCCTTTGTCATAGATTAGTTGACCATAGGTGAATGGGTTTATCTCTGGGCTTTCTATCTTGTTCCATTGATCTATGTTTCTGTTTTTGTGCCAGTACCATATTGTCTTGATTACTGTAGCTTTGTAGTACAGTCTGAAGTCAGGGAGTCTGATTCTTCCAGCTCCATTTTTTTTCCCCCCTCAGGATTGTTTTGGCTATTCGGGGTCTTTTGTGTCTCCATACAAATTTTAAGATGTTTTGTTCTAGTTCCATAAATAATGCCATTGGTAATTTGATAGGGTTTGCATTGAATCTGTAGATGGCTTTGGGTAGTATAGTCATCTTCACAATATTGATTCTTCCAATCCAAGAACATGGTATATATATCTCTCCATCTGTTGGTATCATCTTTAATTTCTTTCATCAGTGTCTTATAGTTTTCTGCATACAGGTCTTTTGTCTCCCTAGGTAGGTTTATTCCTAGGTATTTTATTCTTTTTGTTGCAATGGTAAATGGGAGTGTTTCTTTAATTTCTCTTTCAGATTTTTCATCATTAGTGTATAGGAATGCAAGAGATTTCTGTGCCTTAATTTTGTATCCTGCAGCTTTACCAAATTCATTGATTAGCTCTAGTAGTTTTCTGGTGGCATTTTTAGGATTCTTTCTGTATAGTATCATGTCATCTGCAAACAGTGACAGTTTTACTCCTTTTCCAATTTGTATTCCTCTTATTTCTTTTTCTTCTCTGATTGCCATGGCTAGGACTTTCAAAACTATGTTGAATAATAGTGGTGAGAGCGGACATCCTTGTCTTGTTCCTGATCTCAGAGGAAATGCTTTCAGTTTTTCACCATTGAGAATGATGTTTGCTGTGGGTTTGTCATATATGGCCTTTATTATGTTGAGGTAGGTTCCCTCTATACCCACTTTCTGGAGAGTTTTTATCATTAATGGGTGTTGAGTTTTATCAAAAGCTTTTTCTGCATCTATTGAGATGATCATATGGTTTTTCTTCTTCAATTTGTTCATATGGTGTATCACATTGATTGATTTGCGTATATTGAAAAATGCTTGCATCCCTGGGATAAATCCCACTTGATCATGGTGTATGATCCTTTTAATGTGTTGTTGGATTCTGTTTGCTGGTATTTTGTTGAGGATTTTTGCATCTATATTCATCAGTGATATTGGTCTGTAATTTTCTTTTTTTGTAGTATCGTTGTCTGGTTTTGGTATCAGGGTGATGGTGGCCTCATAGAATGAGTTTGGGAGTGTTCCTTCCTCTGCAATGTTTTGGAAGAGTTTGAGAAGGATGGGTGTTAGCTCTTCTCTTAATATATGATAGAATTCACCTGTGAAGCCATCTGGTCCTGGACTTTTGTTTGTTGGAAGGTTTTTAATCACAGTTAGCATTTCATTACTTGTGATTGGTCTGTTCATATTTTCTGTTTCTTCCTGGTTCAGTCTTGGAAGGTTATACCTTTCTAAGAATTTGTCCATTTCTTCCAGGCTGTCCATTTTATTGGCATAGAGTTGCTTGTAGAAGTCTCTCAGGATGCTTTGTATTTCTGCGGTGTCTGTTGTAACTTCTCCTTTTTCATTTCTAGTTTTATTGACTTGAGTCCTCTCCCTCTTTTTCTTGATGAGTCTGGCTAATGGTTTATCAATTTTGTTTATCTTCTCAAAGAACCAGCTTTTAGTTTTATTGATCTTTACTATTGTTTTCTTTGTTTCTATTTTATTTATTTCTGCTCTGATCTTTATGATTTCTTTCCTTCTGCTAAGTTTGGGTTTTGTTTGTTCTTTCTCTAGTTCCTTTAGGTGTAAGGTTAGATTGTTTATTTGAGATTTTTCTTGTTTTTTGAGGTAGGCTTGTATAGCTATAAACTTCCCTCTTAGAACTGCTTTTGCTGCATCCCATAGGTTTTGGATCGTCATGTTTTCATTGTCATTTGTCTCTAGGTGTTTCTTGATTTCCTCTTTGATTTCTTCAGTGATCTCTTGGTTATTTAGTAACGTATTGTTTAGCCTCCATGTGTTTGTGTTTTTTACGTTTTTTTTCCCTGTAATTCATTTCTAATCTCATAGTGTTGTGGTCAGAAAAGATGCTTGATATGATTTCAATTTTCTTAAATTTACTGAGGCTTGATTTGTGACCCAAGATGTGATCTAACCTAGAGAATGTTCTGTGCGCACTTGAGAAGAAAGTGTAATCTGCTGTTTTTGGATGGAATGTCCTTTAAATATCAATTAAATCTGTCTGGTCTATTATGTCATTTAAAGCTTCTGTTTCCTTATTTATTTTCATTTTGGATGATCTGTCCATTGTTGTAAGTGAAGTGTTAAAGTCCCCCACTATTACTGTGTTACTGTCGATTTCCTCTTTTATAGCTGTTAGCAGTTGCCTTATGTATTGAGGTGCTCCTATGTTGGGTGCATATATATTTATAATTGTTATATCTTCTTCTTGGATTGATCCCTCGATCATTATGTAGTGTCCTTCCTTGTCTCTTGTAACATTCTTTATTTTAAAGTCTATTTTATCTGATATGAGTATTGCTACTCCAGCTTTCTTTTGATTTCCATTTGCATGGAATATCTTTTCCATCCCCTCGCTTTCAGTCTGTATGTGTCCCTAGGTCTGAAGTGGGTCTCTTGTAGACAGCATATATATGGGTCTTGTTTTTTTTTTTTTTTTAAATGGTATCTCATTTTTTTAAAAATTAATTAATTAATTATTTATGGCTGTGTTGGGTCTTCGTTTCTGTGCGAGGGCCCTCTCTAGTCGCGGCAAGTGGGGGCCACTCTTCATCGCGGTGCGCAGGCCTCTCACTCTCGCGGCCTCTCTTGTTGTGGAGCACAGGCTCCAGACACGCAGGCTCAGCAATTGTGGCTCACGGGCCTAGTTGCTCCGCGGCATGTGGGATCTTCCCAGACCAGGGCTCAAACACGTGTCCCCTGCATCGGCAGGCAGACTCTCAACCACTGCGCCACCAGGGAATCCCCATGGGTCTTGTTTTTGTATCCATTCAGCAAACCTGTGTCTTTTGGTTGGAGCATTTAATAATCCATTCACGTTTAAGGTAATTATCGATATGTATGTCCTATGACCATTTTCTTAACTGTTTTCGGTTTGTTTTTGTAGGTCCTTTTCTTCTCTTCTGTTTCCCACTTAGAGAAGTTCCTTTAGCATTTGTTGTAGAGCTGGTTTGGTAGTGCTGAATTCTCTTAGCTTTTGCTTGTCTGTAAAGCTTTTGATTTCTCCATCGAATCTGAATGAGATCCTTGCCGGGTAGAGTAATCTTGGTTGTAGGTTTCTCCCTGCTTCACTTTAAGTATATCATGCCACTCCCTTCTGGCTTGTAGAGTTTCTGCTGAGAAATCAGCTGTTAACCTTATGGGAGTTCCCTTGTAGGTTATTTGTCATTTTTCCCTTGCTGCTTTCAATAATTTTTCTTTGTCTTTAATTTTTGCCAATTTGATTACTATGTGTCTTGGTGTGTTTCTCCTTGGGTTTATCCTGTATGGGACTCTCTGCGCTTCCTGGACTTGGGTGGCTATTTCCTTTCCCATGTTAGGGAAGTTTTCGACTATAATCTCTTCAAATATTTTCTCTGGTCCCTTCTCTCTCTCTTCTCCTTCTGGGACCCCTATAATGAGAAAGTTGTTTTATTTAATGTTGTCCCAGAGGTCTCTTAGGCTGTCTTCATTTCTTTTCATTCTTTTTTCTTTATTTTGTTCTGCAGCAGTGACTTCCACCATTCTGTCTTCCAGGTCACTTATCCGTTCTTCTGCCTCGGTTATTCTGCTATTGATTCCTTCTAGTGTAGTTTTCATTTCAGTTATTGTATTGTTCATCTCTATTTGTTTGTTCTTTAATTCTTCTAGTTCTTTGTTAAACATTTCTTGCATCTTCTCAATCTTTGCCTCCATTCTTTTTCCGAGGTCCTGGATCATCTTCACTATCATTATTCTGAATTCTTGTTCTTCAAGGTTGCCTATCTCCACTTTATTTAGTTGTTTTTCTGGGGTTTTATCTTGTTCCTTCATCTGGTACATAGCCCTCTGCCTTTTCATCTTGTCTGTCTTTCCGTGAATGTGGTTTTTGTACCACAGGCTGCAGGATTGTAGTTCTTCTTGCTTCTCCTGTCTGTCCTCTGGTGGATGAGGCTATCTAAGAGGCTTGTACAGGTTTCCTGATGGGAGGGACTGGTGGTGGGTAGAGCTGATTGTTGCTCTGGTGGGCAGAGCTCAGTAAAACTTTAATCCGCTTGACTGTTGATGAGTGGGACTGGGTTCCCTCCCTGTTGGTTGTTTGGCCTGAGGCAACCCAACACTAGAGCCTACCTGGGCTCTTTGGTGGAGCTAATGACAGACTCTGGGTGGGCTCACGCCAAGGAGTACTTCCCAGAACTTCTGCTGCCAGTGTCCTTGTCCCCACCGTGAGCCACAGCCTCCCCCCGCCTCTGCAGGAGACCCTCCAACACTAGCAGGTAGGTCTGGTTCAGTCTTCCCTTGGGTCACTGCTCCTTCTCCTGGGTCCCGATGCGCACACTACTTTGTGTGTGCCCTCCAAAAGTGGAGTCTCTGTTTCCCCCAGTCCTGTCGAAGTCCTGCAATCAAATCCCACTGGCCTTCAAAGTCTGATTCTCTAGGAATTCCTCCTCCCATTGCCGGACCCCCAGGTTGGGAAGCCTGACGTGGGGCTCAGAACCTTCACTCTAGTGCATGGACTTCTGTAGTATAAGTGTTCTCCAGTCTGTGAGTCACCCACCCAGCACTTATGGGATTTGATTTTACTGTGATTGCGCCCCTCCTACCATCTCATTGTGGCTTCTCCTTTGTCTTTGGATGTGGGTTATCTTTTTTGGTGAGTTCCAGTGTCTTCCTGTCGATGATTGTCCCTTTGAACTTTCTCAAGCACATCACTGTCCAAACCCCTCCCCAGACCCTAGCTTTTAAGTATGTTTTGATTGCTTAATTATTGATTAGTAATTATTGACTGCTTGATTACATTAGTTATCCATTGTTGTATAACAACCCCACACTTAGTGGCTTGAACAACAATAAATATTTTTTTTATCTCATAGTTTCTGTGGATTAGGAATCCAGGGGTGGCTAAACTGGGTGGTTCTGGCTCAGGGTTTCTCATGAGTTTCCAGGCAAGTCATGAGCTGAGGCTGTGGTTATCTGAAGGCTCCGCCGGCATTGGATGATTCATTTCAAAGGTGATCACTTACTTGCCTGACAGATTAATGCTGGTTGGTTGTACAAAGCCTCAGTTCCTTGCCATGGACTTCTCCATAGGGCTGCTTGAGTTTCCTTACGATGTAATAACCACTGACTTTCCCAGAACAAATGATCACTGAGAAAAAGAGTGGAGCACATGCAGGGGGTAAAGCCACAATGCCTGTTTATGACTTAGTCTTATAAGGGAAACACTGTCTCCTCCACATTATTTTACTCATTGGAAGCTAGTCACTAAATCCAGCTGACATACAAGGGAAGAGGAATTAAGGTCCACCTCTTGAAGGAGTGTCAAAGAATTTGCAGATATAGTTTTAAACCACCACTTCTATCTGTTCATCTTTCTTTTTTTTTTTTTTTTGCTTAACTTCACAGGTACTTCTTAGACCCCTCTCCCAGAGGGTTCCATGTTTATATATGTTTTTAATTCATTGATCGAAAACTATTCCTACTAATACCAGATGCTGTGCTGGGTGCTGGTAATATAGTAGAAAGTTAGCAAAACAGGCAGGGTCCTTGCCTCAGAAGAATGCATTCTAATGGGGGAGACACAATGTTAAATAAATGATCATACACATAAATATTAAAAATTTTGACAACTCTTATGCAGTTACATGATGTTATGAGAACATAATAATACCACAGATACTTCTCTAAAAGAGCATAGCATCATAATGTTTAGTTTTTTATTTTATATTTCTGAATTTAAAACTTTATGTTTGTTCCATATTGGTAAAGTGGTTCAAACCTCCTCAGTGAATTAGTACATTTGCCACCTAGCTGTAATAATGTTATTATAACACTAATATAGCTTATTATAAAGTTATACACATGTCACAGCTTAAAGAGTTTGGAAGAGGTAAATATGGTAGAAGGAGAATGTTTCCAATGCTGTTTCCAGATATTTCCCCGCCAACCAGACAAAATAAAGGGGCATTACCTAGGAGAGAATGGTAATCTACTGCACTTTGTTCTCTACACCAAAATATCTTATTACCCATTCCACAAATTAGATTTTTCTTTTAAATTGCACATTCTTTTTGGAATTTATCATTTGTACTGTTGTGATAGCTCTTTTTATACTAAGGATATTAACTCTTTTCTGTCATCTTTTACAATTTTCACTTTTTTATCGGCTTTATAATTTAGTTTGGATGTTTTTGATGGGCAGATGTATTTAGTTTTTAATGTAGCAAATCTGTTAATTAAAACTTTCTCTTTTTTACTTAGAAGACCATCTCTACTAAAGGATCAGATACTCTTTTTTTTATGGTCTTAGTCATTTCACCTTTTTTGTATCTAAATGTTTTATACACTAAAAGTCAAACACCTCAGTGGAAAAATGGATAAATTTACAAATAAGAAATAGACATAACCTGATAACATGAAGAAAAGTTTGATCTTATTAGTTCTCAAAGAAATTCAAAGTAAAATAACAAGACACCATTTTAAATCTTAACATATTAGCAAAGATAGAAAAGAAGGCAATTAACTACTTGTATTGACAAAAATACAAGGGAACAAGACTTCCACCTACTTCTGTCAGGAGAATAAGTTGGTATAACTTTTCAAGAGAGTCATTCAGTGACTTTGAAAATCCTTTTCTTTGATTTAGCTAGTTTACTTTTAGAAATTTACATTAAACATACAATCAGAAATTTTTTTTTACATTTTTTAACAGAGGATTGTATCTCATTTATGGTTAAGAGCAGAAAATTCAACACATTTTATTTCGGTTTTAGGTCTAAGTACTCAAAAGAGAATATAATAAATCTGTTCACAGCTTGGTGCCAGTTATTTTATGCATGTAATTATTTCCCCACCAACTAAACATTCCAGAATGAGCATTTTCATTGTTTGTGGAAGGAAAAAGTGAACTTTTAGAGGTCTGGCCTGGGGAACAGTAGAAGGTAGTGTGGCCAGCCCGATGGTATCCAGTAAGTAAGACAGGCAAAAGGAAGCACAGTATAGAAGAAGTACTCCAGTAAAGAGTAAATTTTGCCTGACCTGTCATTTTTGCCTGGGACCCAGACAGTAACTGCCACTGAAAAATCTAGAAAATTACTTGTGCTTAAATGGAGATGACTGCGCTAGTTTGGAAACTTTGGTTCTTCCAGTTCATCTCCCCAGCACAGAGTAGTCCAGTCAAGCATCTCTAATCCAGCCTCGGATCAGTCTGTCTCTTCTCTTTCCTCCACCCCGTACTCCTTCTTCTTACTGAAAAGACAACAGAGAGAACAAATGTTCTATTCTTGTCTATTCCAAACTAAAGTAGGCAAAAAAAGAAAAATTAATATAAAAGGAATATCCTTTAAAACATAAAATAGGAAGAAAGCTGGACTTGCCAGGACTGTTGAGTACGGAAGGTCATGCGTCTCAGGAAATCCCTCAGTTCCAGGCAAACCGGGGGCAATCATTTGAGCCTATATAGGATGTGGTAAGAAAGTGGAGAAGATACAGGGCAATGACAAGGTCTGAGTTATGCTTTAAAAGATACTCTTCTTGGGCTTCCCTGGTTGCGCAGTGGTTAAGAATCCGCCTCCCAATGCAGGGGACATGGGTTTGAGCCCTGGTCCGGGAAGATCTCACATGCCACAGAGCAGCTAAGCCCGTGCACCACAACTGCGGAGCCTGTGCTCTAGAGCCCGCGAGCCACACTACTGAAGCCTGCGCCTCTAGAGCCCGTGCTTCACAAGAAGAGAAGCCACCACAATGAGAAGCCCACGCATTGCAACAAAGAGTAGCCCCCGCTCACTGCAACTAAGAAAGCCGCGCGCGCAGCAATGAAGACCCAGTGCAGCCAAAAATTAAATAAATAAATAAATAAAATAATAAATTCTTTAAAAAAAAAATACTGTCTCGACCACTGAGTGGAAAAAGGGTGGCTCTTGACCATTGTAATTTTGCTTTGTTTTGTTTTATTGTAGCCTGAATTAGGTGACTTGGATACCTGGCAGGAAAATACCAATGCATGGGAAGAAGAAGAAGATGCGGCCTGGCAAGCTGAAGAAGTTCTGAGGTATTTGAGTAATATTTACACTGCAGCCTGAGTAGAAGAACTGGTTTTGTTCATGTTGCATTTAAGGTCAAGAAAGCTTACTCTGCAAATGTTGTATTTTTCGTCATTCTCATTTGAACCTTGATAATATGGGATAGTTTTTTTGTATTTCAGACTACATATGCTATTTTATATGATTAAAACCTCACAGAAACCAACAATTTAAAGCAATATAGATACAAAAGAATAATTTATTAATGGAGAATGAGATCTTTTACATATATACATCATATTGAACTATATGCTTTATACTTCATTCCCTATAAAATATATTTATCTCTTGAAATGTTCTACTGTGAAATGTGAGTCACAACAATGTATTTTCTCTAGGTCAGAAATTATACCTTTAGTTTTGTTTCCCCATGGTCTAGCATAGTGCCAGCACTGCTCATTTGAATATAGCAGTGAATAGCACTGCTATTTGAAAATAACTTGTACTGCACTCTACATTTGTATGTGTATTTCAATTTATGTACTTGAAAGCCCTGAGGTAGATAACATAAGTCATATACTTACTGCCTACTCTACAGAAAATATTATCCTGGAGGTTTTCAAGTTTGCTTTTGTTGGTTATGTTCTTATTTCTTTGTTTTTGTGAGCAGTAAACTTAATTCTTGCTACTACCACATTAGGTCAAAGAGTAAAAAGAAAATTTACCTTGAGAGAGTCTGTGACTGTCATCACTGATGAAAACTCAGATATGTAAATGTATCTAAATTTTGCATTTTTCAAGATGATAAAGTAAAATATAGCAATGTGTTTTTTTCAAATATGGTTTTTATAATTGGGATAGAAAATGAATTACTCTTTATTTGACTATCTTAACGAAACAACTGATTTCATTTTTGTATTGTCCTTTCCTGTCTTTACCGATAAATTATAATTACCTTGAACAACCAGCAGAGGGTGTAGTTAAATAACTGGGAGTTAAGGCTGACCTTTTTTTGATCTTGTCCTTAACTGTTTTCAGCATTTTTTTTTAAACAGGAAGGGGTCACATTACAAAAGTCAGTAAAGTGGTGAGAGTTTTAAATATTTAGTTCCTGCTTGACAATTATTCAGTATAAAGGAAATAGTTTTAAAATTGTAAACATTTATGTTGCATGGATTGTCAAAAAAGGTGTCACTTATTTTTTTATTTTTTATTTTTTACTCTATTTCTTTTGGATAAATCATAGATACAGAAGTCTGGGTATTTTAGAACATTTTGGGGATTCTAGTGATGATTGGTGTCATCAACCACAAGGATAAAGGAGGGAGCTATTCATTTTGAATCCAGTAATCTTAATGACAACACTGTAGAGTTTATGAGTTCACAAGTAGCTGAACGTTCACTGAACAAAAACCTTTTCTTTTTCACCCTATCTTCTTTCACCCTGAACAAAACAAGACCAAAAAACTCAAACTTAGTGCTTTTGATACGACAGCTTGGGAGAGGGAGCCTATTAGTCAGTAATAGACATGTTTCTTGCTTCAAGTTGCATAAGTAGAGCCAAAAACACCTGGAGGCTTCCATATGTTGTTACCGCCCCCAGGGTAACACTGAGAATTTTAAAAGTGTATCCATAATCCATAGCCTCTAACCTAGCCTGTTTCCCACTGCCACTTTAAATACTACCAGTACTATGATCAGTATCATTAAGGAAAAAGATTCTGGTACCTTAGTGATTCCAGACATGTATCTGGACAGGAAAAATATATTTTGTCTGCATTAATGTCTAAGTTGCCTCTTGTACCAGAAATATTAATTGTCGATGTTTATATATCAGCTAGTAACTAGGTCAAAGCTCGATTATCTTATTTGTTTGTAACCTAGCCAGCCCGTTTTAATTCTTTTTCTCTTTCTTTTTTTGCCCCAGACATTTTGATGCTTTTAGTGCAGATATCAGTTTTGCTTGAAAGTGAGCAGAGCTAGTGAAAACTAGATTTTTTTAAACTATTCTTTTGAAATTTTAGTTAATTGATGGTGACGGTCAAAATGTTGCCTAAAATAAGTCTCTCTACTTTCTTGAATTTTGGTCATCCATACCTCTGCTTACTCCCATTTGTAAGTATGATTGAGAAGTGTATATACATTTCACTCACTATAGCCAGCTTTGAGCTGGCCATATATGGGTAATCCACACTAGATTTTTCTATATATGATCCAGTGTTGCCTATCTGCTGCCCAGCTGTGCCCTACAGCTTCCTTCTTCAGCCTTGTGTGCTTCTTGACTTACTTTCTCATATCCTAAACCTTCAGACCCAGGACCAGCTTCTGCTCTTCTTTCTCCTATTTCATCACCACACTCCTACTCCCACTTCCCATACAAATCAGTCAATAAGATAGAGCACTTAGATGTGGAATCTAAAATATGACACAAATGAACCTATCTACGAAACAGAAACAGACTCACAGACATAGAGAACAGACTTGTGGTTGCCGGACGGGGGTGGGGGTGGATTGGGACTTGGAGGTTAGCAGATGCAAACTAGTATATATAGAACGGATAAATGACAAGGTCCCGATTGTATATTACACAGACTATAGTCAATATCCTGTGATAAACCATAATTGAAAAGAATATTTTAAAATGTATATATACATAACTGAATCACTTTACCATATAGTGGAAATTAACAGAACATTGTAAATCAACTATGCTTCAATTTTAAAAAAGCAATAAATATAGAGGGGTTTAGTGATTCTAGATCAGTGGAGTTAGGGAGGGACTGGGGGAAGGTATTTCATAATGTGTAATTAGTAAATACCCACCATTCTGCCCCTTCATTAGTAGAGCTAGTCAAATCTTTAAATAGATTTCTAACTTCTAGTTGGAAGTCATGTCTTAAGTTTCCATTTTCTCTTTGTGCTCTGTACATCTGTGTTCTTGACATCCTTTAGCTGACTGTTTTTAACTATTATAATAACAGAATATTTAATCCTAAATATCAGGCTTTTCTGAATGGTACCAAAAAGAAGGTGTGGTCCAATGGAAGTAGTGTTTTAGTGAAAATAATCTGAAGAAGAGGGATCAGGAGATGTGGGTTCTTAACCTTAATCTTATGACTTTGGACATTTCACTTAACCTGAATGCCCCATTTTACTTATTTTTAAAACAGAGATAATACCTTTTTTATTTTGCAAGTCATGTTCTAAAGATTAAAAAAAATACTGTTCTTGAAAATCTTTGAAATTTCAAAGCAGTGAGAAGAATGAAGACTTTTTAAACTTAAATTTGATGATAGTAAAAGGGCAGTGCTGTTTCTTTCTGGAATTTATTTGCCATTTTACCTGTGTAGTGTTTTCTAAAAGTAAAAATACGAATATGTTTCTTTTCAGGCAGCAGAAGATAGCAGACAGAGAAAAGAGAGCAGCAGAACAACAAAGGAAGAAAATGGAAAAGGAAGCACAGCGGCTAATGAAGAAGGAACAAAACAAAATTGGTGTGAAACTTTCATAACAAAATGTCCTTCAGATGCATAGTGCCAGTGGGAGAAATGTGAGCTCCACAACCCAAGCAACATTTGTATGGAGCTAAGAGTATTTTCAGAATGCAAATACAGTGCTTGATTTTAATGCATTCATCAGGCCATACAGGACACCAGGATTCTCTCAAAGTCCCTTGAACTCTTGGTGATTGAGACTCAAAGAACAAAAAAGACTTGTGAGACAATATTTTCTTCAACATGTTCCAACTGTAAGACAATTGTTTGCTGTAGGGAAATTATTACAAATGGAATATATCAGTACCTCTTCAAGCTAGTGTTTCTAGCTAATTAAATGGGTGTAAATTTTATGGTGGGAAAGAACTGTGCTGTCTATAATGCTTTCCTTCAGTGTGCATAATGATAAAATAAATCATTTTAAATATTCTTTTGTTTCCATGATTACCTGACCTAAATCAGACAGACTTGCAGAGCTTTAACTTCTTATTTTTGTTGTCAGAAGCTGGTATTGGCACACATTTCCTTTAACTTGAACTGGTATTCATTAGGGATCTGGTAATTTCGGTTTTCAAGAAAATGACATTAAATGCAATAATTTTATTTATTACAAATATTTTGTACATCATTGTTTTCTTTTAGATGGTGTTGTAATGTTATACATATTTGTCATTTATATTACATGTATAAACATTGAAAATCAGCTAAAATGGCAAATTTGTTTTACGTTATTATAACTTGTGAGTTTTAAAAGCTAGTATTAGTAGTTTTTCCCTGTCGTTGTAGATTTTAAGATGTTATGGTATCTTTAAGTACCTTAGCTCCTCCCCACCAAAAGGCATTAATTTACAAATGCATATAGCCTTCAGTTTTACTATTTCAAAGCTTTTAGATAATTTCTGTATCAGTTTTATATATCTGACATAATGCAGGTTACCTATGTTGTTGACTAAGGTAACATTAACATTATTGATTTATTAAACCAAGATAGGAATAATAATACTTCTATTTTCAGATGTTGACTATCTTCAAAATAGTTTTCAGGAAATAGATATAGACTGTGTTCATAGGGAAAAATGTAGATTTGATAGTTTAAAATCTCATTAATTTTGTCTCCACAATTAAAATATATCCAGCCTGACCTTCTATGGCTTTAGAATTTAATATTTTTACTTTCTTAAAAGCTGTTGCCCAAATGAACATTTTGTGGATTTTGAAAATGTCACAAATACTCTACAGGCCAAACACTGCTAATTTATTTGAATTAAAGTGATATTTCATGGTAAAATCAGAAACTATACAGTGAGCTAAGTTCTTACCCTAAGCTTCCAGACTAAATGCAATTTTATTTTTAGAAAATTTTTATTGGAGTACAGTTGATTTACAGTGTGTTAGTTTCAGGTGTACAGCAAAGTGGAATCGGTTGAAATTTAACTTTGATAAAAAAACTTCCTGTTATAGCCCCAAGCTATATTTTTAGTTATGTTTATTAGAGAGTTTTTGCCAGTAAACTCCCAATTAAATAGAATTAGACTCAAATTTTTAATAATAAATGAATTATCTTATGTCTTGTATTTATTTATTTTTAGTTATTATAGGAATGCTACATGCTTTCTCTAAATTGGGGGGTTGAAAGGGTAATTTCTCCTTTAGTACAATCAGTCTTACTGTTTTTCCCCCATAGTTATTGAAGTCTGCTTTGGTCATGATTTTCATGTGTGAGATTTTGTTTTTTGTTTGATTTTTTATTTTTGTTTATTTAGAAATAAAGACTGGATAGAAATTATAGTCTGTATGATTAATTAGGAAGAAAGAGGTTTTTCTCATGGAAAGAATAGATAGGAATTCTTGAATTTTTTGACCTCTGTTGGTATGTAAACTAAACTCCTGTATTAAATTGGGTATATTGTTCCAAAAGAAGTCATGGAGTTAAATACATATGATAAATCCTTTAGTAGCAAACTGGCTCCTTTAGCTTCTAAATTTATGGTTTCTGTTTTTGTTTTCTTAATTTTAGCGAAGGATTATCAGTTTTAGAAGCTTATTAGTAGAAGTAAAAAAGAAATATGGATAGGCATAGACAGAATTAGTGAAGTGCTACCCATCGTCTGAATTGTGCATTTCATGTACTGAGATAACAAATAATGAAAAACATGGGAAACTTATTCTGTGTTTTTTATATATATATATTGCATGGTTTCTAGCCATCTCCTTCTATTAAGCTTTAGCTAGGGATATCCTCTAGTTGAATCCTGGCTCTTTATTAGTAGCATCTTTAATTGAGTCAATATTCAGCATCTGAATTCCTCAGTTTCAACATGTAGTCGCCTCTGGCCAGGGCAGTGACTGGATGAAGACTGGTGGTTGGCAAGAAGGTGGTAGCTGTAGAAACTGGCATCCGGATTGATCTTCAACACCACTCGACAAGCTTACCACTAGAGTATAAATTTAACCACGGCCAATGTTCCAAAAAGCCTAAACTTTGTCAATACAGGTATACCTTGTTTTATCACACTTTGCTTTATTGTGCTTTGCAATTTTAACAAATTGAAGGTTTGTGGCAACCCTGTGTTGAGCAAGTTTATCAGCACCAATTTTCCAACAGCCTTTGCTCACTTCATTACATTTTGGTATTTTCACAGTATTTCAAACTTTTTCATTATTGTATTTGTTGTGGTGATCAGTGATTTTTAATTTACTATTGTAATTGTTTTTGGGGTGTGAACCATACCCATATAAGATACGACAGTGAACTTAATCGATAAATGTTGTATGTGTTCTGCCTGCTTCACCAACTAGCCCTTCCCCTGTCTGTGTCCCTCTCCTCCCACCTCCCTATTCCCTGAGACACAGCAGTATTGAAACTAGGCAAATTTAAAACCCAACAATGGCCTCTAAGTGTTCAAAAGAAAGGAAGTGTCATACATCTCTTACTTTAAATCAAAAAGCTAGAAATGATTAAGTCATGAGGAACGCATGTTGAAAGCTGAGATAGGCCCAAACTAGGCCTCTTGTGCCTAACAGCCAAGTTGTGAATGTAAAGGAAAAGTTCTTGAAGGAAATTTAAAGTGCTACTCCAGGGGACATACAGATAAGAAGGCTTTATTGCTAACATGGAGAAAGTTTTAGTGGTCTGGATAGAAGATCAAACTACCCATAACATTCCTTTAATCCAGAAGCCTTATCCAGAGCAAGGCCCTAACTCTCTTCAGTTCTGTGAGGGCCGAGAGGTGATGCAGCGGTAGAAGAAAAGTTTGAAGCTAGCAGAGATTTGTCCATGAGGTTTAAGGAAGAAGAAGTCATTTCGCTAACAAATGTGCAAGGTTAAGCAGCAAGTGCTAATGTAGAAGTTGCAGAATTTCATCCAGAAGATCTAGCTAAGATTATTAATGAAGATGGCTGCAGTAAACAACAGATTTCCAATGTAGGTGAAACAGGTTTACATTGGAAGAAGTTGCCATCTAGGACTTAAATATTTATAGAGAAATCAATGCCTGGCTCAGATGATGGTTAGCATATTTAGCAATAAAGTATTTTTAAGTTTAGGTATGTAAAGTTTTTTGACAATGCTATTGCACACTTAATAGACTACAGTATAGTATAAACGTAACTTTTCTATGCTCTGGGAAACCAAAAAATTCCTGTGACTTGGTTTGTTGCAATATTTGCTTTATTGCGCTCATCTGGATGATGTATTTACTAAAGGCATGCTCTGGGCCACATAGAGCTAACATTTACATTTTCTTCAATCCTTTGTAGTTCAGCTTTGAGGTAACCTACTGAAACGATTTTCACACTCGTTAGCCCCTTGTTCAAAGGAAATCTTTCATAAGTGTCGGCGAATACAGCAGTTAACAAGGTGGGTACTTCTGGCTGAAGTCAAATTGGGCGGTTGGGGTGCTCTAGGGCCTGCAGCTGGTTGCAGGGCAAGGAGCGTCTCCCCTCTCTTACAGGTGAATGGAGGGCTGAAGAAGATGGTGGATCCATTAAGAGCTTATTTTAGTAGCTAATAACTTAATCAACTTGTTTTCCCCATTATACAGACTTTTAAAATTTAAGTTGTTCTCTCCTAGTATCAAAGACAGCTTTTTTTTTTCTTTGTGTGATTTACTTCCATTTTCTTTAATACAACCAAGGCTGTTTCAAGGTTACATCAACAGCTAGTAACTTTCTTTCACTTTGCTTTCTTTTTTAAAAAATTGCTATTTATTTATTTTTTATTTTGGCTGCTCCAGGTCTTAGTTGCGGCATGTGGAATCTTCCTTGCAGCCTGTGGGATCTTTAGTTTCGGCATGTGGACTTCTTAGTTGCGGCATATGGACTTCTTCAGTTGCAGCATGCATGTGAGATCTAGTTCCGCGACCAGGGATCGAACCCAGGCCCCCTGCATTGGGAGCATGGAGTCTTACCCACTGGACCTCCAGGGAAGTCCCTCTTTTACTTTGCTTTCTTTTTTTTTTTTTTTCTTAAATTTATGTATTCATTTATTTTATTTTTGGCTGCGTTGGGTCTTTGTTGCTGTGCGCAGGCTTCTCATTGCCGTGGCTTCTCTTGTTGCAGAGCAGGGGCTCTAGGCTCATGGGCTTCAGTAGTTGTGGCTCACGGGCCCTAGAGCGCCGGCTCAGTAGTTGTGGCGCACGGGCTTAGTTGCTCCGCGGCATGTGGGATCTTCCCGGACCAGGGCTCGAACCCGTGTCCCCTGCACTGGCAGGCAGATTCTTAACCACTGTGCCACCAGGGAAGTCCCTACTTTGCTTTCTGTCTTTTATTTTCAGTGTCCCTCAGTCATGGCCATTGGACTGCTCAGTAACCAGAGTAAGTTTTGAGAGTAGTAATATGCTTTTTCACAGAAGCCTCAATCTCCTAAGCTGGAAAGAGACACTATTCTAGAAGCCCCCTCGTCCTCCACCCCATACGACAGATTTCTACCCTTGCATAACTGCTGTTGCAACCGCTAATCCGCAATCAGGAGTGTTACAGAGAAACTCACCGAAAGTCTTTGGCCACCCAAGACAATCTCAGCCTTTCCCTTCAGGGAACTTCCATGGCTATTTTTGCAGGGACTTTGCCTATATACTGCTCTGATCACATCAATTTTGAGAGCTTCTCAGAGTTCTCCAGCTGCTGCAGAGGTGGGGCAGTATTAAACAAATCGCCTGTGATTGCAAATCTTTTTAATGGTGTTGGTGGTTTTAAGGGTTAACCAGGACTGAGGGTTCAGTATAGTGCCTGGCACATATATAAGCGCTCAACAACGGTAGTTGTGAGCCGCTGCACACACTTCCTTATGAGCCCCTGCACACACTTTCTCCTGGGATCCTGTGCACACCTCCCACATCTCACCACACACTGATGTTGCAGCCCCTTCCCTGAGGAGAGTGGGAGAAGTTGACTGATCTTACAAAATTAATTTTTACACACCTTTAAGTTGAACTGCAAGTTTAATAAGAAAGAGAATCAACATTTACTCTGTGGCTCGGCACCATCTGAGAATTTTAACTATCAGTGACTCCTCATAATCCATTGAGGTGGACATTATCCCCACTTGACGTGTAAGTAAACCAAAGCTTAGAAAGACAATTGTGTGCCAGCTTAATGGAAAGGAAAACAGCAAGCTTTGAGAGCAGTTATGTTAGTGTTTAATCAGCATTCTAAGTGGACTATGGTTTCCAAGGCCTCTCTTCACTTGATGAAACTATGAGCTGCCAAAGAGTGAGCTTTTAGTAATTCCTCTCTGGTTCTTAAACAGCTCAGTGATGTCACAAATGATAGTAGATAATACCTGTTTGTGTTTCTAAGAATGTATTTAATAAACATGAAAGAAATTAGCTTGGCTTTTATTTTCATTTAAATAACAAACTGTGGTTGAATGTCAATGCCATATAATTATGTATTCCCAGGTCACTTGGGTCAGATGTTATAATCAAGGCAAAATGAAGTGTGGTTTATATTCACACATTTGCATAGGCCAATTAGCTCACTTGATTGGATCACATTTCAAATGAGGCCAAGGTCACAGGTTTCATACATGTGCAGACCAGTACTGCACCCAGAGACCTTCCTGCTACAAATTGTGTCCCTGACCTTGTCCAGGTATCTTCCTAACACGTGTCTTCAGGATCTGGTTCAGAGAGTGATTGGCACAAAAAAAAAATCATCCCCATGAACGGGAAATTCAAAGGACATAGTCTGAGTTGGTGGTATGTTGAGAGAAATTGCTATGGTTTCTTATTCTTGGGTCAATTTTGGCTCATTATAAGATATTAATGTCTTCTGGTAATTGGTTTCATTTGTTAAAATATTCAGACCTTAATTTGAATCCTTAATGTATACAGCAATGCAGTTTCCAAACCTGTTGCTTTTCCTGGGTAAAATGAGTGGTTACCTATTCTATGGAGAAAAGTGACATCATCATTAGATATACTGGCCCTTGAAATAAATTTAAAAAAATTTTTTTACTCGGTATTTTATTGTAGTGTTCAATGAAGTAAGCTGTGCATAAGAATAGAGACATGAAGTGTGCCCTATTTAAGTTTAAAGCACACAGGTGATTTTGATTCCTTTTTGCAGCTCTGCAGTGCATCCAGACCTCTGAATTGCCTATCTGTCTTGATGCGAAGGGGCCCTTGTGGAGTAGGGTGGCGCATGGGTGATCATCTTTAAAACTTTTTTCCATGTACTGCTTTCAGTGTGAAAATTATTAAGACTGCTTTCAAGTTTTTCATTTTCTCCATACAAGCCAGAAATAATGTGCTGGTTCAGAAGAATTAAAGGTCAGTTTAAAATGCCAGCACCTATTGTTTACTGAAGAAAGTGAGGCTGGCAAACCATTTCAAACACTGTGAGCTATTTGATTGCAAGGAAGGAGAGGAAGGATCTTACTGCACCATCAAATTAGAGAAATATTGCAGTTGTTAATAGTTTTCATATTCCAGTCCATTAAAGCTATAGTCTAGCAAAAATTTAATTTTTCAGTTATTCAAATAGCTTTGATCAGAAATGATACTTTCAAGGAACAAGGGTGAAAATATCTCTGAAGGTGGGCCAGATAAGATTACCATGGGGAGGAACTCTAGAGCCACGAGGAGGAAAGCTCTGATGCCTGCCTTTAACAGCATTCACTAGAAAGCCTGGACTGTGGGTTTTACATCATCATTTCACATCCATAATCCCAGATGCTTCCATTGCCTCTGGAGATGGAGTGAGAGACTCTCTTCCCACTCAAATCAACAGAGCAGTGGCAAACAAAGTTTTGTGAGAAAAGGTTAGAAAACATCTCTATTAAGCATTAATTTGTTTAGGACAGTAGAAGATCGAGTCCTTCAGCATTATACAGGGTACTTACTCTTCCAATGAACTGAGAGTTACCACCCAGGAGGTCTTACATGAACTGGCGGTTTTCAAAGAACCTGGTATATAGTGAACTGGTTTTTAAACTGTTCGCAGAGGTGACACTGGAACCACTGCAGGAGATGAGAGGGAGGCAAATGGGAGGTCTCCAGGCCTGGTGCCCTGTTCCAAACACTGCACTTTTATGTGTTTTATGTATTGGGTTTTTTTATGTTGAAAATTTATTTTTGAGAGAGACACACCTTTTACAAAACTTAAATGCTGCTGAAATATTCCAGTCTTTTAACACAAACTTTTGAGTAGCATTTAAACCTTTTTTAATTTTAAAATTCTTTGGAATCAGTGTTATAACCATTAGTTACCACAGTCATCGTGCTTGAGGGAGAATCAGTAGTCACAGCAGAGAATGTCTTCCAGTGGTTTGAAAATAATTACCTGATATAAACATGTTGTTTATATTCTGTTTGGACTTTCCAATTGTTTTTTTTCCCCAGGACCATTGGGAGTTTGTTGACATTCTTTCAAGATTTGATTTGTGTAAACTGCTATTTTTAATTGCCTAGGTTACTGCTTCATTGTACACATTTTGCCTGGTAAGACTGGGAATAAGTGAATTTTGTAAAAGTGCTCACTGAGCCAAAATGGAAGTCAGAAACTACCCCCAAACTTTTAAAATGAAAAATCCTCAAGAGAAAAACATATTGGACCCAACCACTACTTAGGCAGGGCCTATGACAAATGCAAATCACAGACTTCCTTTTTCTCCTGCCACAAATGTCAGAAACACTTGGCATCTGAGTGTGTTGCATTTTTTTCCCCTCTCTGAACAGCTCAACTTGGAAAGGTCAGCATATCCCTTTGGGAAAAATCTTTTCTTGTAAATTGGAATGTTTGCACACATAACTGTAGGAAATGTTCAACATTTGCTTTGATGGGACAGCATTTTGTTCAATAGAGTAGAATTGTTCTTCTTTTTCCATTTTCCTGCCTGTTTGTACATCACAGGCACCCAAATTACGGAAAGCAACTTTGAGGCAGTTCTTTCTATGGGATCAGATCATCCTGTCCACAAAACCAGCCAACGCCTTGGGCTTCCGAAATGCAAGCTATGATCCATCTTTTATTTACTCTGAGGGATTCATT